>NC_134644.1:104446403-104628903 GCF_030463565.1 Pelecanus crispus
AGTCTTTGAGATAATGACTTTGGCATCTGCCGATGAGCGTTTCCTACTGCCCACAGAATTTACAACTCACAAGTGGGAAACAGAGGCTCCAACAGAACTTTTTTATGCAAGGTCTTTGAAATTTATTAATGTAATGCAAACACAAGCCTTCCAACCCATTAAATTGTTGATGTTATGCGAATCCACTCTGGAATTGCAGATCCTCATTAACATTATTTGCATGTTAATCTGCATCTTTTTAATTAGTGATATTATTTATGCACATAATTTTCGCCTACTGGTGCCAAGGCTGAAGCGCATTAATTAATCTACTGAGATGCCAAACTGTTTATTTTCTCCCGTACTTTTATTTGTTTACATGGTGTTTTGGATTCAGGGAAAATAAAAAAGAGCCTCAAGAATAAAAGCAGAAAGACAAGATTAACTAAAAGCTCTTTTTGTTTTCATAATTTAAATTGTAATATTAGCCAAATGTTGTGTTTCTTCCCTCAGAGATCGGTTATTCAGTTACATTACCTTGATGTATTATTAAAATTTATAATGGACTCTGGAGGCTTCTTTTAGTTCTCTCCTTCATTTACAGAATATACTCAATGTTATTTTAATCTTCCTACAACGCTTCCATGCATAGGCAATGATCAGTTCTCCCTTGCGAATCTCCAGTGCTGCTCCACTTTGCACAACTGATAAACATTTAAATAAGCCTTTTCAAAAAAGAATAGCATACTAAAACTATTAACCCATTAATGGAGTTAGGGATTGCCTGACAATTCATCTTTCCTCAAACTAGGTCATTTGCAACATTTATCTGATCAACAGCACTGAACTGGTCTTATCTCTGAAATATTCCATGCTTTACATAGACAAGTTTAGAAAACATTGACTTTAGCATTACCTTCACCCCTTCTTACACATATATTGACACTTGCTGGCATTTCTCCCCTCTTTCTTTTTCTCTTTCTTTCTTTCTTTCTTTTTCTCTTTCTTTCTTTCTTTTTCCCTTTCTTTCTTTCTTTTTCCTTTCTTTCTTTCTTTCTTTCTTTCTTTCTTTCTTTCTTCTTTCTTTCTTTTTTTCTCTTTCTTTCTTTCTTTCTCTTTCTTTTCTTCCTTCCTTCCTTCCTTCCTTCCTCCTTCTTCCTTCCTTCCTTCCTTCCTTCCTTCCTTCCTTCCTTCCTTTCCTTCCTTCCTTCCTTCCTTCCTTCCTTCCTTCCTTCTTTCTCTTTTTCTTTCTTTCTTTCTTTCTTTCTTTCTTTCTTTCTTTCTTTCTTTCTTTCTTTCTTCCTTCCTTCCTTCCTTCCTTCCTTCCTTCCTTCCTTCCTTCCTTCCTTCCTTCCTTCCTTCCTTCCTTCCTTCCTTCCTTCCTTCCTTCTTTCCTTCCTTCCTTCCTTCCTTCTCTTGCTCTCACACACATGCACTGATTCACGCCCCAAAACAGTTTTCTCTACCTAAAAGCAGCATTGCAATATTGTCTCTTTCATTGGATCCTTTCAAGGAAAGAAGCGAGTGCCAGTTGTCTGTAGGAAGGTAGAAATGTTCTCCCCCTGCTTGTAAAAAGCTCCTGTTTGTAACCCTGGAAGAGCTGTGTGACATCAGATTTTAAAACTGTGCTGTGTACATGCACAGGAAAACTTTTACTGGGTCATGGTTTAAACCTTGCCCAGGATGGACTTCAGACCACTATGATGCTAGAAGGAAATGCCAGATTTAAAGGCATGGAAGGACCATCTGTGTAACAGGTTGAAAGTAGAAGGTGGTAGCTGTTAGAGGCTCCATGTAGGCTTGAAATGTAAGAATAAATCCTGGGAGACATGGATTAGTGGAAGAGGACAAAAGAAGCACTTAGATATGGAAAGTACATTACATTCATCACAGAGTGATCATTTTCACATGTGCGACAGGTTTAGATGCATGAATGCTGATTATAACTTCATGTACTGTATGCGATATGTTCTGTGACTGAAATGTATCCTCTTTATTTCTTTTTTGCCTTTTTCATTCTCAACTGCTTTTTATTTTCATGATGGTTCATACACATTCAGTCCCAGTCTCTTCTAGGAAGGGAGAGCTGGACAGCACCTGTGTGACTGGCTGAATATGGCTAGTTGGTTGAGCCCCGATCATAATTTAAAGATCCTCAACCTTGTCCCCCCACCCCATCTATGTTAGAAGAGTGACTTAGTTCAAAAGACAACTGGTTATACTGAGTCTGCTTGCTCATGAGTGACACAGAGCAGATTTGTAATTATTTTACTGTCAGGGGGATATGAAATGCCCAGGGTAGAAACAAAACAGCCAATGATTATCAAGATGCTTTTTCCCAAACATGTCTTCTAATAACTTAGGTTAATGCCAAATAATTTTGGGGAAAAGTTGGGGAAGAGACTTCTATTTAATTGCAGAAATCAATAAATTAGGCCAGCACATACCCTATTTCTGCACCTTTGTATTTAACCTGTCGCATATTTTGAAAACTACAGGTTAAATGGTTGCTTGTCTGTATTAAGTAATGCATGATACTCTATATGTGCCTCAGCAGAAAAAAAGCTTATGGTTTTATATTTCATTCTTGAGAAATACCAGATGACCTTGAAATTGAAGTCTCTCATAATTCATTGAAAAATTGGGGCAGAATTAAGGCCACATAAGCAACTTTTTCTTTTCCAGTATCAGTTAAATATTTATGTTTCCTCAACATATTTTTCTTAATGAAATCTCAATATATATTAACATATTTTAGTATGGATATGCATATACATTGCATATAGCAAAAGACAACATGGTGACAGAGAGGATAAGGATGTATACAACTTGCAGAGAGGGCATTGTTTATGATGCCTTCTTAAGCAAGCAGTGATGAGTTGGGAATTGAATTATGCAAAAATATCCCACTAACATAATCAAGAAAACATTTATTTTAAAGACCCTATGAGAAAGAAGTTTGTGTGTTATTTTTGGCATAAGTTACAGAAGCCTGTTTCATGAATATTTTAGATTTTCTGTAATATTTTAATGTCATATGGTTTGTTTTTTGCTGTTTGTTTTTCATTTTTAAATTCAGGTTTTCAAAAAAAATTCGACTGCAAAAGTCAAAATACCTCACAAACACTCCCTAATGAAAATAAACAGCAACCCTGTGAAATTACAAAATAGTAGTATCACCAATTAAGAAATGGCATAACAGATGTTTTTACACACTCCTTACAAATCTGGTCCTAGTTAAATTCACCCCTGGTCACACACAAAGCCTGTGTAGAGCCAAAAATAGAATTCACATCTCTAGACTTGTACCTTTGTTCCTTAATGATGCTTATGCCCATTTGGCATTAGGTATGGTCATAAAGTGATCAAATTCATTGGCTATTTAACATCATTCAAATGAGAAAAATGAACTAGATTGTTAGTCTTTTTCAAATAAAAGGAACATAAAATGAAATTTGTCATTATTTATTGTTCATTATTGGTTAAAGAAATATAAATTCTTTGTAGAGCTCATTATTCACTATGTATTCATTCAGGGCCAAATTTTCAGCCCAAGGGATCACTCACACAGATTTACCTGTTTTTCTGCAGACAAGGATTGGCACACAGAAATTGGGTAATTGTGCATGGAGATTGGTAGTTGGACATACAATAATCTGACTCACACATTCAGGCCTGGTTTTGCATTTTCTATGGTGTATATTCAATTTCTTGAATTTTCCTGAAACTTTGCCCTGGCTCATCTTGGTGATAGAATGGACATTAACCTTTAAAAAGGAATATAAGCTAAAATATTCATTGAAATCTACTTTAAGTACAGAATGATAAGTGTAGATGCTGAGTGATCTTCTTGCCATCTCATCTGTAAGTGCATTCTATAAATATTAAGTGTTCATGGAATCATAGAATGGTTTGGGTTGGAAGGGACCTTAAAGATTAGCTAGTTCCAGCCCCTCTGCCATAGGCAGGGACACCTTCCACTAAACCAGGTTACATAAAGCCCCATCCAACCTGGTCTTGAACACTTCCAGGGATGGGGCATACACAACTTCTCTGGACAACCTGTTCCAGTGCCTCGCCACACTCCTAGTAAAAAATTTCTTCCTTGTATCTAATCTAAATCTATCTTCTTTCAGTTTAAAGCCATTACCCCTTGTCCAATCAATATATGCCTTTGTAAAAAGCCCAGCTTTCTTGTAGGACCCCTTCAGGTACTGGAAGGCTGCTATAAGGTCTCCCTGGAGCCTTCTCTCCTCCAGGCTGAACAACCCTGACTCTCAGCCTGTTTTCATAGGAGAGGTGCTCCAGCCCTTTAATCATCTTCATGGCTCTGCTCTGGACTCGATCCAACAGGTCCATATGCTTCTTATGCTGGGGGCCCCAGAGCTGAATGCAGTACTCCAGGTGGGGTCTCACCAGAGTGGAGTAAAGGGGCAGAATCCCCTCCCTCGACCTGCTGGCCATGCTTCTTTTAATGCAGCCCAGGATACAGTCAGCTTTCTGGGCTGCAAGCACACATTGCCAGGTCATGTTGAGCTTCTCACCAACCAACATCCCCAAGTCCTTCTCCTCATGGCCACTCTCAATCCATTCTCTGCCCAGCCTGTATTTGTGCTTGGGATTGCCCCGACCCATGTGCAGGACCTTGCACTTGGCCTTGTTGAACTTCATGAGGTTTGCACAGGCTCACCTCTCAAGCCTGTCAAGGTCACTCTGGATGGCATCCCTTCTCTCCAGTGTGTCAACCACACTACACAGCTTGGTGTTGTCAGCAAGCTTACTGAGGGTGCACTCAATCCCACTGTCCACATCGCCAACAAAGATGTTAAACAGCACTGGTCCCAATACTGATCTTGAGGAACACCACTTGTCACTGGTCTCCACTTGGACATCAAGCCGTTGAGTGCAACTCTTTGAGAGGGACCATCCAGCCAATTTCTTATCCACTGAGTTGTCTATCCATCAAATCCATGTCTCTCCAATTTAGAGACAAGGATGTCATGCAGGACAGTGTCAAATGCTTTGCACAAGTCCAGGTAGACGATGTCAGTTGCTCTTCCCTTATCCACCAACGCTGTAACCCTGTTGTAGAAGGCCACCAAATTTGTCAGGCACGATTTGCCCTTAGTGAAGCCATGTTGGCAGTCAGCAATCACCTCCTTATTTTCTACGTGCCTTAGCATATTTTCCAGCAGGATCTGCTCTATGATCTTGCCAGGCACAGAGGTGAGACTGACTGGCCTGTAGTTCCCTGGGTCTTCCTTTTCCCCCTGTTTAAAATGGGGGTTAAATTTCCCCTGTCCCAGTCAGTGGGAACTTCACCGGACCGCCACGACTTTTCAAATATGATGGATAGTGTTACCTAAGAAAAGATACCATTTACCTGGTCTGTGAGCAGAATTTCAACAATAATTGCACCTTTCAAAATATTAAATAATCCACATTTTTTAATTGCAACATTGCTGTCAGAACTCTTCCTCTAACAAATCACTGTATCCACATTTTAAATTATTTGTCATCACTTAAGTGAGCATATTTTATTTCATGTATGGACCTAAACCTTTAGGTTCTACTGTAGACAAAAGTCACTGATTTTTTTTTTTTTTCATTCCCCAGCTGGTTGAAAATGTAAGTCATCTTCAGACATTCATAGATACAACTGTGGAAGTTAATTTTCTGAACACATCTACCAGTACGCAGAATATTCTTTCTCCAGACTTTGCTGGTATAGTGTGAGAGCACACCAAGCTAAATGTGATTTCCTTTCCTTGTCATAACACAGAAACACAAAGGACCTTGATTTTATTTTACTGAGGAAAAAATCAGTTTATGATATTTTATGTTGAAATTCCTTATTTAAAAGAGATTCTGAATGTTTGTGGGGGTTTTTTTTGAGGAAAATACATCCAAAAACTTCATGAAAACTAAAAATAAACTGGAATATACCTGGAACTGACTTTTTTTTTCCACAGTAATTTTTTTTTTTTCCTACAAACTACTTTAGACTTTTATGTGTTTTGTTAGTTTTAAATGAAATTGTTAAAAGAATAACAGCTTTCAAGCAGGCCATGCAGATTTAATGATACTGTAAAACTGCAGCAAAAAAGGGTTAAACACCCTCTTTCTAACTTACATACATATCAAATGGGAAGACCAGGAATTTGCCTTTGCAATAACCCAATGATAAATGTCCTGGCAGGTTTAGTTCAAGGAGTCTTTCCTTGAAAATTTGTGCAAATTATCTCCTAAATCTGAAGTCTACATGTTATTTTTCTGCTAGGATTTCCCATCCTTAAATCTGTCCCTCTTGGCAATCTGCCTTCTCCACTGACTATCCTACCCCTGATCAGGAGCAGATTCATACTTCAGCAGTCCAAGATGCTGGCTAAAGCAGCAATCATGCTAACATGTAGACTCCAAGTCCTTTTCATTATAAACACATACTTACAAGACTATATAAAGAACTTAGGCCCAAGAGCCCTAGGGAAAAAAAGGTAAAGTATGCTTGCTCATCTTTCTCAACTACATCACTTTTAAGATATTAATGTTTTTTGTTCTCATCCAAGCAATGTTAAGTGTGTTTAGAGAAGCATTTTATGCATGGTGTTTTGTGCTGAATATGACAGACATGACTATTTTTCTATTACTTAAAATTGCAAAAATGTTTATTAAAGATTTTAGGCATATCCTTTATCAGGCTCTCAAATTTCACTGAGTCATTCCTGATAAATTCCTTCCAATTGTGTAAGTTAAGGAAAGCATAGGTGTGCAGTGACATTTGCACTCTGCGTGTTGGTTTACAACCTCTTTAATTATAACCACTCTCTAAAGCACTTTCACATACCCTTAAATATAGCTGACCCTTTTTATATAATTTCATTTGGCTGTTAGTGTTTGGAGAATATCCAGCAAAGCACTTCAGCAAATTCAATAAAGTACATACTATAATTAATATAAAATCCAATAACGATGGTAAACTGGCCTTCCTAGAGACCGGCTGTTAAGACATCATAATTTGACTATTGGCATAAATATTTTTAGTGAATTACATAACAACAGTAGCTTAGAATTCATCCTGACTTAAAATATGAGCTTTAAATATGGTGCTGTGTATGCAAATCATATCAAGGATACTATACCTTAAACATATGAGTAAGCATATTGCAAATTTATATTACTACTTGTCCTCTGTTACAACCGCAGAGGATGAATTCATACGTAGTTACTTCAAGGTTTAGCTTTAGATTTATTTCAATAGCAAAAATGCCAGAGAGATGCACTGAGCTGTGTTGTTATTTAAATATTTGTTCCAGTATTTATATTCATATATGACTGTGCATAGAGGAAAAAGAAGTGGTATCTTTCATCAACAGCCATTAAGTAAAATCAAGCAGTTAAGGCAATTTCACTTTCTGACATATATACCCACTTAAAATATCTATTCTATATGTCAAACCAGATATTGTAAAAGTGGATTTTAATGGGAATAATGTATCTGACTTTATTTTAAGTGTACCTATCATTCTATATTTGACAGGCAGCATCACAAGACTTTCTAACATGCAATAATTTTGGCATTCTTCTCTGTAATGACCTGTCCACCCAGAAGTATCTCTAAACTAGAAGAACGAATCTGGGTATGAACAGAAAAATAAACTCCTTACAATCAGCTTGTTTTCAAGATGCTTCCAATGTTATTATTCCATTAATAATGCATTTTTAGTTGTCAAAACTGATCAGCATCATAGTTTTTTCCTAGATACTGTTTACTATAAATCACTTCACAACAATACATTATTTTGAGGTGAATAAGAAGCAAAACCATTCACTGTCAACTGGAATTAACAGTCAGGAAGCTAGAGTCTTTTAGATGGGGAAATAGTAAAAATAGCATAGAGAGATCTGTTTTAAAATATCAGCATGTACTTGTTGACATAAAAAATGAACAATGTGTAGCCAGGCAGAGAGATTAAAGTTACCTGAAACATTTCCTAATTGTTCTTGTTGGCTAATTAGAAAGTAATGTTTGAGTGATAACAACTTTTTTTACAGTCTCAGTAGGGGTTTGCATCACATGTAAAATAGACATTATATGAAGAACTCTCTCAAGAAATCAGAATTGCTTAAATCAAACTTTACTATTGTAACAATATGTTAATCTTATCCTCAGACCTTTTAAAATCCTATTGTTTACCAGTTACAATAAGAATTCAATTTCCACATGATGTTTATGTATGTTGAATAGAGGGGAGACATTCCATCAGAGAGATCCCCATTGCTAGAACAGATGGGCATTGTCTCAGTACTGTTAAACAGGGCAATGTGGAACATTTTATTTCACACATAAAGCAAACCTAGTAAAAGCTAGCTCTTTTCAGTGCTTTTGACACTTTGGTGGAGAAAATCTCCTCTCACCTGGGGAGATGAGTCTAAGACATCTGAATCAGCTTTGACTTGGGGAATTCTGTATGTAAAAACTGACATTTTCTTTTTCCTGATTCCCACCCAGTGCCCCAGGTCCCTAGAAAAACCTGTTAAATGCTAATGAGAAAAAAAGGGTGACGTTCCACCCTCTTTTGTCTTACGTGAAAAATCAATATTTTCATACCAAATTATCCTTATTATTTCAATTAGAGAAATTATGGTTAGCTTCTGCTCCTCAGTAATGACAGGATTTGGCATATTGACCCTAGATTCCAAGAGATCTCCATGAAGTTGGTCAAATGTCATTACTGACGATGGGAAACTGAGTCATAGGGAGACGGTGGTACAAGTAATGCAACAGGTACAAGACATCACTGGAAAACAAAGTCCAGGCACCCTGGTAGGCCAGTCTTGATCCCCAATAATATATCCTAAAGAGTCGAGGTACCCCTGAGAGAAAAATAGCACAGAAGTCATAAACCACGGTTCTTACTGATATATTACAAACTGCCAAGATGCTTGGCTGCTAATTATCTTCAGGGTTCCAAAAACAAAGTTCAGAAAACCTCAAGGCATTTCTCTTGGGCTCCCCAAACTGGAGTGGCAATTTCCTAACTATAATCTTGGTAAAACAGTTTTGAGCATTGTGCTCTCATGCCTGCACATGTCAATGAATATCTTCCAGTTTCTTTGCATGCTTCAGACCCAATTGGTACCAACTGCAAAAAAAGACTTGCATTGCAAGCTTCCATCTAAAGAATACAAATAATCCAAATGGTCATTTCCTGCCAGTTATCTTGATTTAATGAAACCTTGTGTAAGTGGCAATAAAGAAAATACCAGGCCTGTTCAAAAAGATACTGCACACTGCCACACAAGCCTAGGTCATCACAGAATATTGGGTCCGTCAATCCTTTAAGCAACTCCAAAACACAGCCTTTGATACAATCTGTTTCTCTCATCTGCTAGATTCCTTCATTCAACTGTTTTGCCCTCCTTATTCCATGCTCATTTTCAGAATGAGGCAGAAAGAAGTGACACATTCCACCTGTACCCAAACAAGTAGGCATTTACTTAATCCAGATGGGTAAATTTATCCCCATACCCCACTAAATTGCTTTCTTTTGTAGATAAATAAGTAACAGACAATAGCTAAGTGAATATTTCATCTCCAGCAGCAAGCTTATTTCTGAGCTGACCCCAAAGCTTCATTCAAATATTGTGATGGCTCAATCCAAATGGCCAGCAATACACCCCAATTTGTTTCAATTTCTTACCGATAAATGCCTAATCTGGAGTGCCATAACCAGAGTGTGAATAAGTAGAAAGGGACCCCTGCACTAAAAAAAAGGACTGCAAAAGCCCCAGGGAAAAATATTTAGGTATTAAGTCATCTATTATCCCAGATTCATGCCAGGATGATTAAAATGTTCACATGTCTCCACTGAGTCACTTTTACTTGGGTATCTTTTACCATGGACAGAGTCCCTGCAAGTAGGATTACATGTAGTTTTTGAGCACACAACATTTCCATTTTCATTTTAAGCATATTTTAAACACTTATTGCCTAATACCCAGGATAGATGACATGCTCATGGATTAATGAACTACTATACAAAGCATCAGAATGCTCACCACCCCTGTGAGTACGGGAGTTGTTAGTCAAGTGGGGAAATATCAGCCTTGAAACGATCCTTAGTCTTAATGAGCGATCAGCTTCCAGCGCTGCTCTTTTTTTCTCTGTCAACAATGTTACTTCTGCCTGGTTTTACTTTTCTTGTCCTGCACAGTTAGCTAATGTACTCTCTCCCAGCCCAACAACATTAATACGCCATAAAGCAGGGCTAAGGTCCTATGGTGGTGCTTCATAAGGCTGGCCCCTGGGTTAGATCCTTGGTAATCCTTGGCCTGCAGGTTACACGGTTCCTTTCGGGAGCCATCAACAATGAGAAGTATCAGCAGATGAAGCCAAGTGTGATTTGTGTATTTTATGACATCTCTTTCACAAACCACACTATATGTCTCTCTGTTTTGCCATGCACATCCACTCTTGATCAAAATAACGCAATTCCAAAGTACTAAATGCAATGCTTCTTATTATTTAGATAATAACTGTATGAAAATAAAGAACTTAAATCTACATAGTAGCTTTATCAGTGTTTGTAACTTTCATGAAAAATTTTAGTTAAACATAATTCAGCAGCTTTTGAAAATTCTTGTCCTTGAAAAGGACAGGAAATGCTAGGTTATTTTTACAAACATTTTTTAAAAAGCCTACAAAAACATTTTAAAATACTATTTTTTTCCAAAAAAGAAAAAAAAATAAAAAAGAAAAGAAAGAGAGTCCATTCTGCACCCTCGGAAGAAGTAACCATTTTTATCTTTAAATTATTCATATTTTTTAAAATTTTGCCTGCCTTTTGAATAAATGGGACATTGCAAGAAGGAGAAAGTCTTCACAGTTTCTAATTCTATCAAAATTGTCAAAGAAATATTTGTGAAACTACATATGCTGCTAACAATATATTATCAAATACAAAAAAGTGTTTTCCTTCTTGCTGTCTCCTGAAAGATATTCAGACTAACTTGAGCAGCCTAAGACTCTTGCACAGTGCATCCAAACCTGAATATTTAATGTTCATCTGTAATACTTAAAGTTTAACAACAATTTTTCCCCCTATACATTTTCTAACCCAGAAAAGAGGGTGTGAGTTTGAAAGAGTGCTTTGATTTGTACAAGAACACAGTAGCCTGTTGCACTCCATTCCGATCTGAGGGCTGTCACTTCTTCCAGCCTTCAAGAGACTTCTGAAGAACCAGAAACCTGTCAAATACTACTCTCTGTCAAAAAGCAAAAAGGAAATACACATTTTGATCTGGAAATTCATCTCAGGCCAGGTACATGGGCTTGCTGATGACAATTGACTCTCCATGAGTCTATAATGTTTTCCTTGTATGGTTACATGAACCTTGTATCTGTATCAATCAAAGTGTACTCAAGTATATGACAAGATGCTGAACTTAAGAACAAGTCTAAAGTCCCAGGTGGTTTTCAAGTTAAATAGAATGTGAAGGAGGTAAGAGCTTATGACCAGAAAATAATTGTCTTATTGTAAGAAACTGTACTACCACAGGGGGCGAAAAGAAAGGAAAAAAAATATTCCAGTCAGAACCTACTTTTCACAGACTTTACAACTAACACATTTAAAACCAAACCAACCAACCAACCAAAAAAAAAAAAAAAACAAACCCAAAACAACACCCCCAAATCATTTCAGAAATTATAACCATGACAAGGTAATGACAAGCATTTCATTAAGGCATAAGTATAGAGTTACACCATAGCTAGAACTGGAAGTGAACTATGACAGTACAAAATGAGGTAATGTCTTTAGGATATGACAAGCCAAGCAACTGACCTAAGAAAATTTGACCAAAGAAGGTCTCATCTACTCAAGACAATGTTTTTGTGACAACTAATATTACTACCAACACATAAACTAAATCCTTTGAAGACCTGATTTAGCCCACAGTGCAAAAACAATGCAACTAGTCACAGGCTTGTCTGTGTTGGAGCTTTACTCAGTTACAGGTGAACTTTGAGAAAATTCATTCTTGTAGAGAACACTGGAGAGTTGTTATCTTCTTCAGCTGGTAAAAGAACAACCTTTCAATACCAGTTAGCAGCACGTATCTTAACCCAACATCTTGCAAACATCTTACCAAGTAATTAGAATAATTAAGAAATGACAGATATATCATAATTTTTCTCTGATTGCTAGCTACATCACTACTGACTGCTTAATATTTATTGATGTATAAATGTATTAATTCTTAAATGGTGTCTGTTTCAATATGTAATATTTCATTGCAGAAAGGAAATTATTTTAGGAAATTATTTTATATAACAAATTTTTCCATGTGACAGATCCTCCATTTTCCTTTCAGGTGCTGTCTTTTCAGATCCTTTTCAAAGACTTACAATGCCTGAAGTAAATGAGTAGTTATTAATCAATGTGTAGACAAACCACTTAGAGTATTATCCTAGTTTTGGCTGGGATAGAGTTAATTTTTTTTCCTAGTGGCTGGTATAGTGCTGTGTTTTGGATTTAGTATGAGAATAATGTTGATAACACACTGATGTTTTAGTTGTCACTAAGTAGTGCTTACACTAGTCAAGGACTTTTCAGCTTCCCATGACCTGCCAGTGAGAAGCTGGGAGGGGGCACAGCCAGGACAACTGACCCAAACTGACCAAAGGGGTATCCCATACTATGTGATGTCATGCTTAGTATATAAACAGGGGGGGTTGGCCAGGGGGGAACAGCCGCTCAGGAACTGGCTGGGCATCGGTTGGCAGGTAGTGAGCAATTGCATTGTGCATAATTTATTTTGTATATTATTATTATTATTAAATATATTATTATTATATAATATATAATATGTGATTATGAGGATATCAAATACCAGCAGGGAAAATTTACTGATTTGGAGGTGGGGTTTGGTCAAAATTAACATTGCTTGACTGTTTTAGCATCTCAGCTCCACTGAAAGCAATGTTAAAGATACAGGTACTGAAAAGATCCAGTAAATGCAGAAGTTAAGGACAGCTTAAGGGCTTATCTTACACTAAGCTAAAATTCAGTATGGCAGCTGTAAATGCTGTTGTGGTCTGCCCATTTATAGTATCTGATATATTCTTACTGTGTTCATTTATAACATTCATATTATACAACCTGAGCTTCGCCTTCTTTGTCAGATGTATTGCATTGGTCTCCATCAGTGGTCATATATTATTTCTCAAACAGTATAGACAACCACACTTATTTTATCCTTATTATTACATCTATGCCTACCATATGCGCTGGTTTTGGTTGGGATAGAGTTCATTTTCTTCATAGTAGCTAGTATGGGGTTATGTTTTGGATTTGTGCTGGAGACAGTGTTGATAATACAGCGATGTTTTTAGGTACTGCTGAGCAGTGCTTACACAGAGTCAAGGCCTTCTCTGCTTCTCCTGTCACCCCACCAGTGAGTAGGCTGGCAGTGCACAAGAAGCTGGGAGGGGACAGAGCTGGGACAGCTGACCCCAACTGACCAAAGGGATATTCCACACCATATGATGTCATGCTCAGCGTATAAAGGTAGGGGAAGAAGAAGGAAGGAGGGGGGCATTCGGAGTGATGGCATTTGCCTTACCAAGTAAACACAACGCGTGATGGAGCTCTGCTTTCCTGGAGATGGGCTGAACACCTGCCTGCCAATGGGAAGTAATGAATGGATTCCTTGTTTTGCTTTTCTTGCATGCTTAGCTTTTGTTTTACTTATTGAACTGTCTTTATCTCAACCCATGAATTTTTTAACTTTTACTCTTCCATCACACACCAGGAGTGAGCGAGCAGTTGGGTGTTGCTCAGTTGCTGGCTGGGGTTAAACCATGACACCATAACATCTGGCTGTTCAACTGCCAAAGAGAACCATATTTGTGTTATACACAAGACAAGGATCTTTTCAGACATCCAGAAAGGGCTGAGCATTCCTACCTACAGGTAGGTAAGATACAAGCATTATTAAAACTAGCAGCTGTTCAGATGCAATGTCAAGAAAGTAAGCCGGGATGCTGCGATCCTCTCAGTTGTCATATTACTTCTATTTTTTCTTCCCTGTGCCTCCTCACTAATCCTGTAGTCACAAACACACTTCCTTCTCATTTTCCTTATTTTCTCCCTGCCAGTTGTGGACATCTGCATTGCACAGAGTACACAGGCAGGTGAACCTATGGAGGCCATATAACCATTCAGTAAACTGTTAATTAAAACTCCAGTTCCCCAGTTTCCCACTTTCAAAGATTTCAGTTACATTTTTCTGGTGACAACATGGTATCAGGAACTCTTATTGTCTCTTCCTGCCAAGGTTTTCACCAAGCAGTGCAAGATAGTGCCAGACAGATCCAGTGTATGTACAAAGAAAAGTTTGCAAATAGATACTTGCAGTCCCTCTTTGAAGCAGAGGTTCCAGAGACAAAGAACACCCTCAGAAACCCTCCAGGATGTAAACAGAGGCAGAGGAACAGATCTTGGCAGCTCCCACAAGCAAAGAAGTCTTCACAAACTGACAAATATTTCAAATACCAGGTAGGGTATTACATAGAATAGAAAATTACTAATCCTGGTCACCTGCTACAGCCCCAAGCTTTGCTCTATCAACCTGTCAGCCTTTCCTCACAGGTAATTTCTCAAAGATCATGTAGTTAAATCTTAAATTAAGCAAAAAATCTAGCTGATGTCTCAATTTCTGGAGAAATAAAACAATCCCTGTATAGATGACAATCCTGGGATTTTTCCAGAAATACCATATTGTGACTGGACTTCTAGAAAACTCAAATATGAATGGTTGTGGGGAATTTCAAGTAGGGAGAACAGGCACATCACTCTTCAACTGTAGCAGTTCCAGAAATGCAGTGTCTTCATTAGAAACTCTATGTCACACATGGATAAGGTAAAATGCACACATTTGTCTGCTGTTCAGCAAAGATTGCAGGCAGATTAATTCATCTGCTCTCCTCCAAAGCCTTTTCTTTCCCACTGTCTTACTCCAGCAGTTGGAAGTGACATGCTAATGCAAAAAGCTTACCTCAGATGCTCCCTGCCTTTCCCCTACCCTGTACCACAATTGTACTATGCCTGGGGAAAACAGTCTGAAGAGAGGTCTCCTGTAACCACTGGTCTCAGCACAAAATGAAGTAGAGATTCCAGTCAGCATGGTAAGATAAAAGCTGCAAACTGTGGCCTTGGTAGGCAGATATGTCTGAGGAGCCTAACAGGGCAACCTGAATTGTGGGGAGTTTAAATGAATGACAGAATTGTTCTTTGTCATGTCAGGAAGCTTCAAAGACTGATGAAATCCCACTGATATCTCTTTGCTCCACCCAGAAAAGTGTCTGATAAGACTATGCAACAGCATGTTTAGAAGAGCTGGCCAGCAGATGATCCTGAGAAGACTGGTGCCTCTGCTTCCAGCTGGAGAAGTGTCAACTAAATGACTGGGATTTTGCCCACCCCATGGGGCTTACATATTTTTTGCCATGTGAATAGAATATGCCAAAGTTGACTGCAGGCAAGAAGGGCTCTTTTAGGAAAGCAGTGTCCGAAATAAAAAAATGTAGCACAAGCTCATTCAGGTTTGTTTTCCATCCAGGTTCTTGAAATAATGACCACACCCTTCAGGAAGGGTCCCTTCTCTGAGGGCCTGCTGTGGGAACTCTTGCTATTACATCCACAATTAGACACAGTAGGGGTGGCAGAGAGCACTGTATTTCTATCACCACCTGCCAAAACCCTCAGTGCTCGTTTTCCATCATGGGATGAGGAGGAATGATGAGAAGGAGGAAGCATTTGGGAGGCAGAGTTGAGCATGCAAAGGAGCAATAACAATTACAATCATATTATTTGAAAATGGAGCCGTTGGTGCTTAACAGAAATTACCAGCTTTTGAGGCAGTAGTGATCAGTCTTTTTTTGCCAATATCTGGGCTAGGAATGATTCCTTAATTTTGTATGTCTCTTGTTTTCAAGTCTGTAACATCTCATATCCAATGTTTCAAGCCTACAATAACACACAGACTTATATTTAAAACATTTCTTTTTTTCTGCAGCCTTCTCGACTTTGAGCCTCACTCCAGGGCCAAACCCACAAACATTCTGTTCTATAATTCATCCTACTGAAGTAGTAGGAGCTCAGATACAGAACATGATCTGGTCCAGCCAAGGTCTAGCCTCTTGTGATAAGGCCTCTGAAAAGCAAGACTGCACACTAAGGAAAGCTTCCAAAGATTGAAGACATGTTCAAACAGAATAGGAAGTGGGTATAATCAGGAGGACATCTGCTTCTTAATACTAGGGTGTGACTTTCCTTTGGATATCTGAAGATCCTGCTTTCTGGAGCAAATGTAATACTAAAGCAAAGAGTTTGAGTGATTGCATTATATTTCTGACTATTTGAGGGTGTTTGTTGTGCACACTTCCATCAGCATGACCTTAATTTTAGATTTGTGCATTGCAAAGTGATTTACTGCTGAGGAAAATCACTCATTGGGGTCATAAGGTTAATTCCAGAGCCTGTGCCAATATTTTGTGGATGATCTGGACATTCCACAGACAACTCTGTCACCTCAAGAAAGAAAAGAAAAGTTCTTATACACACCCAGGAAAAAAATATTCTCCATTCTCTGTTCGTGGTCCTAGATTTGCAAGATGTTCAGCTACTTGGTGCTAGACACAAAGTGCCAGAAGCACTACTCAATAGTTTTTTTATGTTCTATGAAAGCTACCTCTCCCAAGCTACAACATTGCTCAGGGAAGCTCACACTGTTCTGGGTTTTACATAGTCCAAGCTGTCAAGGATCCTTTGCTGACTAGCAAGGCCCACTTCTGCCTACACATTCACTCGGCCAAAATCACTTCTCAAATCTGGCTCCTCTTCCCTCCATCCATGGCTGAAGTTGCCAAAATGATGAAAAGGTGTCAAGCAGAAAACCGTGATGTCAGCTGCAGAAAAAGACTGTAGGATTTATCCTATGCCTGAGCTTACTCTGCCACAAAATCAGTGTATATGCTAGGTGCCTGAGACAAAGGTGTGCTATGAGGGAGCCAAGGGTATGAGCAACACGTGATTAGAACATATATCAAGCTTTCTATTAAATATAGCTCAATAATTTATTTCCTGATTTTTTTTTGTTTTACTTTCCAGTCTTTTTGTCTCCTGTAAGCCTCAAAGAAGTTAATTTTATAATGTCCCAACATTATCAATAAATGTTCTCAGAAATAATAGCTCAAGACCATGACCTACTGGGTTCTATTAGAAATAGAACTACTTGCTGATCATATCCCATTTATTATTACATCTTGAGGTCTGTCAGATAGACAGTTTTTAATGCACTTAATGTGTGCCATGTTGATTCTGTATCCTTCTTAACCAATGCATTCTGTAGCATGAAACCAAATGTTCTGTAGAAGTGTAAGTATCTTGTATCAATATTATTACCTTATCAACCCAACTTGTAATCTCACAAAAATATCAAATTAGTTTGACAAGATCTATTTTCCATAAAACCACATTGATTGGCATTAATTATATTTCCCTCCTTTCATTATTAATCGAGTCTCATACCAGTCATCCCATTGTTTTCCTCAGGACTGATGTCAGGTTAACATGACTGTATTTACCCCCCTTTTCTTGTTTACCCTTTCCTGCCCTTGTTCATTTTCTTGTAGTCTCCTAGGAGTTCCATATTATTCCAATAATTCTTTAAAAATTGTTTCTGTATCACATCTGAAACAGAAATTTTTTATCATAATCCTGATTCTTTTCCTACAAAGTAGAAATATTTAGTAGACACTTTTGGCTTTTCCATATTATTATTGGTGAGTCTAAATGCATCTGCCTAGCAATGAGCTTGTGTCATTGTGAGGAAAATTTCTGTTTCAATTTACTTAAAAACTTCTCAGTTCTTTATAGCTAACTATTCTTTTCTCTTTGTATCCTTTCAATTCCTTTGCCAGTCTCCTGCTTTTCCTTGCCTTTGTATTTGTTGTAATTCTCCTTTCTTTCAACTGTTATACATGTTTTTATTATTTTTCTAGCTCCTTTTATCTCCACTTAACTTTACTGTTGTTTTCATAACCTCTGGTTCCTTCTTTCCTCAGCTGTAACACTGGCATTTGGGAGTCTAGTAAAATGTCATCAGAAGGTTCCATATGAGTATTTCTTTGTTCTGATTCAGTCCTTCCTAGTTGTTTTCAGCTTTGGCAACTTGATCCTTGGGCTAAAAGTCCAATTCAATAAAATATTGAAGAAATTGTGAGCTGGTGAGGAAAGCCTAACTTTGTGGAGCCTGATATCCACAGCAGATTCTAAACCCAGAATGAGGAGTGCATTTTTCCTCTGGTGTGCTGGTGGATGGCTAGGGCTTGGCAAAGACAGAAGCCCATGTTAAGTAGAAAACTAGTTGAAGCTAGATGATAATGAACCTTATGAGTAGAGATCTGTTTGAAGCTCTAAGATTTCTAGAACTTGGGCATACAAATTATGTTCTCAAGCACTACCTTTCATTTATGGCCCAGAGCCCAGGACTTTCTCCTAAAGATTGGTATCTACATTTGCTCTTCCCAAGAATTGAGTAACCTTCCCTCTTTTTTTCAAAAGATGACCAGTATTTGCAGTAACTTTTTACATAATATCTTAGCAGTAAGAGGACTTGCCCAGAGAAAAGGTAAAAATCAGTCGAGATAATTCTAAGCCTATATGTCTCAGTCAGCACCCTAATATCAGTTTTACATATAATTTTTAATTACATTGTCTTACATCAAACAGTTATCAAAATAAAATTAATCCACAAAGTGGATATAACTCCAGAAGTAGAGACCAGAACATGGAGTCATCTCCATCCATGCTCTGGTCATGGTGTTGGAGTGATAGCCCTGCTTACCTGCATGCTTCTGATTCCATAGATCTTGCTTTCTTTTCCATTTTTCTACAGGAAAGCTGAATACTCCTGTCTGGACTATCCGATAATCAATGCACTAGGAAGTTTCTCCATAGAGTGTGAGAGTGAACCTCTTTCTAAATCTTCTGAATCACATTAAAAGTCTCACACTTTCTTGCTGACTGATATAGCTGGTAGGGTGTTCAATCACCTATAAAAGAAAGACAGCTTTGGAAACTGCTTTTTGGGAATACACTAATGCTGCTGATTTATTTTTAATTTCCAAATTTTCTCCTCTAATTTCAGTTATGGTTGAGGTGATGAAGGTGTCATCTGCTTAATTTCTTGAAGCAAGTTCCTCAGGGTAAATGTAACCCTATTACACAATACAGAAGTGAAGACTCAGGGAAGCTTTTGGATTGGAATGAAAGTGTTTTGTGAATATAGGTTTTTACTGAGCTAGGCAGTCACCTACCTCATGTAGGATTTTTGGGCTGTAATTTTTCAATTTTGACACTCAAAGCTTTCCTAGATTCCTGACTTTTTGTCTTTATTTTGAGAGCTGGCATGAGGTACTCATTCTGACTGATACGACTGTTGGCATTTGTTTACATGTAATGGACTTGCTCAGGTTGGGCTACTTTATATCTACTTGTCATTAATAAATATCTGTGATGAAGATAAACTGACATTAGCTGTCAGTACGGTGGTAATACAGATTTCTTTATTGCAGGTCTGACAATTTTTGCAATGGAAAAAAGTATCAAACTTTCATTATCTCTGCTTTCAATTACTAGCCATCTTACCTGACTTTATACAACTGATGCTAGCAAGCTGATAACATTGCTGTGCTTCTTGTTAGGTTTTTAAAGAGTTGGGGAAGTGAATGTACTCCACCTTCAATGGATCCCTCATGGAGAATCTGTTCTGGCACTTGCCCTGCTCAGTGCAAGACCACTATGAGAAACAAGATATTTCCAGTAGCAGGAGCTTTATGATACTGGTAACAGTGCTGGGTTTTCAACAAAGTCCCTGTGGTTACCAGCTGGCTCTCCCAACATCTCCCTCATAACTAGGATTTGGAGAAGCTGTCTGGCTGGAGATCTGTACCTGTAAGTTTGTGGTTTGGTATGAGGAAGAACTTTGAGGAGGGATCAGAATTAATATTTGTTTTTTCATGAAAGAAGGTTTACAGGTCTTCATTGCAAAAGGTAGGCAATCTCAGAGTCATGCTTCTGATACAAATGTAACAGCAGAGGCTGTGAATCCTTTTACTCCAATTGCATGACTGCAACATTGCCAGTCGTCTTTTTGATTGCAGCTTATCTCAGTCATTCATGCAAACATGGCAGTTTCACTCCAGAATACCACAGGTACAGCCAGATACTCCCTCTAAACCTGTGTTAAATCAGGCTATGGTAGGGTATTTAATCAGCTATGTATCACATGTGGAGCGCATTATATCTGAACTTCTTAAAACATAGTTTAAATTTCAGATGAAAATTGAGAGTTTTGTTTTGATTTTAAAATCCTATTTAATATGAGGCTTGTTACCTAAGAAACCAATTAATTCCTTATCCTCTGTGTCCTGGTTTCAGCTGGGATAGAGTTAATTTTCTTCCTAGTAGCTGACATAGTGCTGTGTTTTGGATTTAGTAGGAGAAGAATGTTGATAACACACTGATGGTTTAGTTGTTGCTGAGTACTGCTTATGCTAGTCAAGGACTTTGCAGCTTCCCATGCTCTGCCAGGTGCACAAGAAACTGGGAGGGGGCACAGCCAGAAGAGTTGATCCAAACTGACCAAAGGGCTATTCCATACCATATGACGTCATGCTCAGTATAGAAACTGGGGGGGGTTGGCCAGGGAGCAGCGATCGCTGCTCGGGAACTGTCTGGGTATCGGTCGGTGGGTGGTGAGCAATTGCATTGTGCATCACTTGCTTTGTATATTATTATTACTATTATTATTATATTGTTATTATTATCATTACTGTTTTACTTTATTTCAATTATTAAACTGTTCTTATCTCAACCCAGGAGTGTTTATCTTACTTTTCCAATTCTCTCCCCCATCCTACCAGGGCAGGGGGAGTGAGCAAGGGGCTGCGTGGTGTTTAGTTGCTGGCTGGGGTTAAACCACAACACTCTGACTCAGCAGATGACCTCATCTTTGGTGCTTAACCAGCAAGTCCCTAAGGATCCTTACTTTGGGGATCAAGGTAGAAGATTTTCAGGACCTTTGGGTTCTGGAGGATATTCAGTAGCCCAGAGACCAAGGACTCCAATTTTCTAAACATATTGCAAAGCCTGTGTATTTACTCAGGCTTTCTCAGAGGTAGAGTAAGTGAAGTGTTGTGGGAAGAGAGTAAAACTACTGTTGCTTACAAGGTGTCACAGTAGATTTTTTTTTTGTTTGTATGTACGTATTAGAATCATAGAATCGTTTAGGTTGGAAAAGACCTTCAAGATCATCCAGTCCAACCATTAACCTAACATTACCAAGTCCACACTAAATCAATTAAGGGCAGACTAGACTAAACCATGCCTGAAGCACCATGTCTACCCATTTTTTGAACTCTTCCAGGGATAGTGACTCCACCACCTCTCTGGGCAACCTGTTCCAATGCTTGACTACCCTTTCCATGAAGAAATTTTCCTAATATCCAATCTAAACCTCCCCTGGCACAGCTTGAGCCCATTTCCTCTTGTCCTAAAATTAATTTATTTTAATTACACCTGTACTTCATAATAAATACACATTATAAACTGAATATATAAGTAGGCTCTCTCACCAAATTTACATTGTTAAAAACATTTTTAAAAGATGGCACACAAACGTACCCAAATGAAAAGGTGGCCACATATACTGAGACCAGAGTATTTAAGTCCAACCTGAGAGCAGTGCAATCTGACCTGCACATTTTACCTTTCTCCACCTAAGGATTTCAATAGCATTTGCTGTTTCCTACCCACTGAAGAGTTCTCAGCCACTCAATTTGTGCAACCATACATTCAGGACACCTGACCTCTGAAATCCTCCAGCTTAGTCAGGGTCTATGCGAAGATCACTTCTCAAGCTCACAAAAAGCCCTTGACCGCTAGTCCAGCCTTTCCAGGATCATTTGTGAACTTCTGGTACCGTATGATTGTCATTCTTAAACTGCTTTTCTAAGAATGTGTTTCTCCTGCAGAAATTAAGAAATCATGCACCATTTATGATTCTACATTTTAAGGAAAAAAAACAACTTCCCAAAGTATAAATAAATAAATAGATGAAAATAATCATGTTCTTAACAGAGCAAAAACTACATAACATGTGTGGTTTGATTTCTTTCATAAAAAGGAATTTCCACCATTTGTAGGTTCATATTAACGAGATTATTTAATAACTGTATGCATGGTTCTAACTTAATAGAAACCGATCTACTGTGTTTTGAGGTTGGTTGGGGGAAAACAGGCTTTTTTAAAGTTACACATCACAAAAAACTTTATTTGGTCAAGGTTAAAATGATGTATTTTCTGCTTTTTATGTTAAAGTTGTCACATACATGTTATTTTGTTTTAATCTTACATGAAGAATTTTATATATATGCATATATATATATACACATACACACATCTCCTCTGGTAACATAGCAAAGTAAAAAATATGTTGGGGGGGTTTCACAGCAGAACGATATGTAACAGCTGCCTTCCTTTCTCTCAGAAAAGATATAAAGGATTGTTTTTCCTTTTACAGTGATCTCTTAAGTCATGGCAACCTTCTCCAGTTGCCATTAATTCGACACCCTGACAACTTAAAGACAACGGCAGCACATCAGATCTAAAAGGAATTGTGTCTAATTTTCTCTGCTAATGCATTGTATCTGCAGAACTGATATTAAAGGTAATTCTGTACATCATGTCTCGAAACCAGATACCAGGAGGGGATGATGAACAAATTGAAACCTCTTGTGGGAAAGAATTTGACCAAATCCTAGCAGTCCATAGACCATTCACATGAAATTGGTAAGACTATTGTAAATCACTCCAGTGACTTTGAAGAGATGAAAAGATATAGACCTGCAATAGTAAATAAGCAATAGGAAAGGAGACATTACCATGGAAAAAGCTAAATTAATGTTTGTGCTGTTCAGGAAAGATTGAAAATAATAAATTTGGCTTTGAAAATTAATATAGGCTAATAATTTTCACAGTTATTTCTTATTCTTTAGCTTTAATTTAAGCAGCATATTTTCTACAAACATTAAATCTAAAGAAGGATGAAAAGCATACTGCATGTCCAGCAACATGCCTTTTTTTCCAGTTAGACCTCTCCCTTTACATTCCCTTATGACAAATGGATTGGCTTGCTACAAAAATTTTTATACACAACATGGAAAAATATTTGGAGCCTCAATCTTGTCTCAGAACTGAAATACCAGATGAGGCTGCGTGAAATAGTACTATGATGGCTGTCACTGATCTGCCTACTTTTAAGCTCTTAGTAGCTCTTCAGTTTAATTAAGAGCAGTAGCTGTTAATGGCCTTCCAGGTCCGATGCAGAAGCCAAGAAAGTGTAGAACGTGTTTGAGGTACCCCTTATACTGGGAGCAAGGTAGCCTACAGATCATTTGAAACCACTCCTTAAGCTCTTACCTCCTTCTACTACAGCTTAGAACAATGGCATTGCTCCTCATCCTCCACCCTATACCATCATGTTGTGAGCCTTCGGCATCAGATTTTCTTGGCTCTAGGTTCAGAATCCACTACTGATACAAAGGAGGCCTTCATATCTTTAAGGATCTCAGTTTATGCACTTGGAGTAGCTTTGTTTGATTTTATTTTGGGTGGGGAAGAGAGGAAAAAGCAAGATGCAAGGAAGGTGATACTGGCATTCTACATATCTAAAATACCTTCAGTGCTCAAGATAAAAGATTTCCCTGAATTTTTCATAAAGTATTATAAAACTTTAACTTAGAACATCTAGTTTCTTAAAATGCTAATTAATTTAGAGATTTACTGTGTTTAGAAAGTAAAGTAGTGGTATGCAATATTCTAGTATGGTTCAATCGGTGCACACAGAATGTCTAATATCCAGAAAACAAACAAGTGGCAAACTCAGCCAGGTACCTCTAACAATTATTTTCCTTTTCTGAAAACAAAGAATTAATTTTTCCTTTGGTAAGAATCTTTTTTTTTTTTTTTTAAGTAAGAATTACAAAGGTTTTTGCATCATAATTCTTAGTATTTACCATACATGAGTGAAGCTACATTCTGTTGTTTAGTACCGTATTTACCACAAGTTGTGAAGCACATTACTGAAAAATAATTTAAAAAAGACTTGTAGCCTAGTGATAATATTTAGTTGTGCCATGTTTACGGTAATATATATTTTGTCTCAAGCCGTTATTTTTTTCAGTAGGGAAAAAAGTGTTGTTTCTTATTGAAATTAGTAAAATATGTCTCTCAGCTAAATTTGAAATCTTGTATTCAGAAATACATATTTACACTGGAAATGGTAAAGGTCAGTTTGCTTAGATGATTCCATGGGTTCCTTAGATATCAATTCTTCATTTGGTGCATGTTATCATAGACAATTACTTTAAGCAGTGGTTTTCAGTAATATTTCTCAAAATTCCTCATGTGATTACCCATGAAAAGGGTGGATCTAATTGGATTTTTAATCCTTAGCTAATCAAGCAAAGCATTGCATATACTGGTTTAGGTAGAAACTGAAAAGTTCTTTCCACCATCCTATTAAAACAAGACAAGTTTGGATGTAACTTGAATCAGTAGAAAAATAACATGGTACAGTCCCTATACTGTATAGATGTTACATGAAAACAATGCTCTCCTTTCTTTAAACTGCAGCCAGTGCCTAGCCTTTGATGAAGCTCTGGAATAATGGAGTGCCATGGGCTATTTTCTTCTGGTTTCTATAGCTCAATACAGGGCTTGTCTCTTCTGTTTGTTTTCAGCTAATTGCCTCAAGATCTAATAAGTTAGTGATGATGTATGTTGAGCACCAGTGACCTCTTGCCAAAAGAAATATTATGTCGCACCAAAGTTTAAGGAGCTAAGGTTTTATCAGTCAAATATCTTTTCCCTAAAAGGCTCTAATTTCCACTGTGTAGGTTGTAAGTGGCATCCATGATTGCACTGGTTCTTTCAAATGGCTAAGACAGAAATAATACTTAAGGGGAAAAGCCAATGTGAAGGCCAAACGCTAACCTACATAAGTTCTCTTACTTGTTGTTGTAAGGCTTTGGTATTTGTTGTTCAGCATGCCTCAAAGGGAAAAGAAAAAAAAAATCAATTCAAGAGAACATTCAACTTAAAATAGATATTTAATCAGGTTTTTCTCTTTGCATATAATTTTAATGACCTTATTTAAAATGTTCCTTACTTATTTTCTTCTTAGATCAAAGATATCCAGGGAAAGCAAAGATATTAGTAGCTACTATCAATTACATTAAAAGTTATAACACATAGAAACAATTAATAGAATGAGGCCTAGGTAGATAACATCAATTCTGCATTAAGTAATATTACATAGATTGCAAGTTAAAATATATTGTCTTTTTTAAAAAGCAAGACATTGCTCTGGCAAAGTTGAGGTATATTAGAAACAAAAATCTTCCAAGGAATGTTTCTGATATTCTTCAACTGTTCCTGTTTTTTTTAATGGAACCACCACTCTTTTTCAAGATGCTTAATAATTGGACTTCTGTGGAACAAAGGCAAAAATGCAGAGCTTTATACAAATTACAGGAAAAGCAAATAATTTCCTTATATGTGGAGTCATTATACTGCCTTATTAAAACAGTTCCTCATGTTACAGGGCAGATCCAACAAAGGTCTGAACTTTATAACGCTCTCAGTGTTGTAAAGTTCTGAAACCAGCTTCCTTGCTGCTCACCAGAATGGCCAGCTCTCAGCTCAATAGAAATGCCTGCCATGGGAGCCCCAAAAGTCAGCCTGCTGCCAAGGAGCTCCTTCCACTGGTTGACGGGAGACACGGAGAGCACACTGCCTTGACCCCAGGGTGCAGCTGAGGAGTACTCGCTGGGTTGACCTAACAACTCTGTCACCTTTTTTTCTCCTCTGCTCGCCTGCACACTCACTCCTGCCCCAGCCTTCACATGACGTTTGTGCTGCTAGTGAGCCCATCTATCTCACTGCCTGGCAGAAAACTAAACGCCTTGCACCGGCACTGGCCCTGGTTTAGCCAGCTGGTACCCTGTCGTAGAGAGCTGATCCCTGCAAAATCTCAGGAAAAAAAGACTTCTCATTCACACTCCTCCTGCAGAACAGGAGGTACGGGACACGGTCCCAGTTCTTTCCTATGCCCGAAGGGATATGAGCTTGCATTTTTCAATGCTCAGGTGAACACACAGGCACAGACAGGCTGCAAAGTATGACTATACTGGGAGCTCACACACCCTGATTCGATGACTACTTTGTATAAACAGTGAAACATGCACTGCATTAGAGAGTGGAAGCCAAGTCTAAAATTATTTTGCCTCGGAATTGTATCCCTTTCCAATTTTGCTATTGCTGATCCCCTAAATAATCTGTTGTCCCACACCACATGGAATAGCACAAAGAATCAAAACCGTGGCTTCTGCACGTAGGACACGCTTTGATGTAGAGGATCCACAAGAGAAAGAAGAAACGCAACGCAGGTGTCCTATATCCTGTGCGGATGCTGTGATCACTGAGCTGTTGGATAACAGGCACTGACTGCAGTTTGCTGCATTTGTGCCTCTTTGCTGTGGGCCAAATCGTTACTTGCCCCAGGAAAATGTCTGTCACTCTGGGTGGTGCTGGTAAGTGGAGGAAATACAAGCCTGAAAGCTCTCCAATATTACCTGAGTGCCTAAATTGCTTGGGATTCCCCAAAGAAGCAGTTCTTGCAGGGCCCAGGGACAGGCATCTTGATGTGAAGGCAGCTGAACTCATAAGAAAAACCAAACCTATGGATTTTGGATGACTCTGAGGTCAGATGGAAGCTGAGAAGGAATCCTGAGACTCAATATGCTGGATTTAAGCAAGTAGCTTTGTAAGACTTGTGCCTTTTAGGGCATAGTCAAATGCTGAAGTGTCAGGAAAGAGGTTCAAGCAAAATAATAAACCAAAACATTTAAATTCTATTTGAGCTGCATACAAAGCAAAAACCAAAAAAAGCAATATTTTATTTAAATTTGCTACTATATCAGATAGTATCAAGAGTTCTTATCTAATTTTAAATGTGAAATAGGGAAACTTCTGGGATTTATGAATTAATATCAGGAAATTGGTTGAAACTAATGAAAAGTAATGAATAATGTATAATGAAACAACTGAGTGGCCATGACATGATACGAGCAAAGGCAAATTTGTGCATGTCACAATTCTCTGCTTTACAAGCAAATAATAGAAGCACATTAACTTGTACTTTCAAAATAGCCAAAATTGCATATATATGATATTTAAACAGTCATGAGATGAGCACTTGGGTTCTGCTTTTGGTTGGAAAATAGCTAACAGTCAGGATCTAGGTATAAAGAGTTTTTTTACAGAGTAATACATGCACAGCTAGGTATCTCACAGTTCCTTAATACAACCACAATATGTAATATTATTGGGAAAAACAATATGCAATAATTGTGGCATTTTCCCTTGTCACAGCATTTTTAATTTTCTTAGATATTGTGATCAATCCTACTTGATATATGTATCTATAAACACAGTCGTCGGTAGAAAGGGTTAAGAAATGACATGCCAACATTTGCAGATGCCAGCGCTCTTTATATTGGTCAAAATTAGAGAAGACTTTGAGAAGCTTCAGAGGGACTTATTGAAGCAAGTTGAGTCGGCAGTTTGACTGTAGTTAAGAATCAGTGTCTTTCTAATGAAAAGAAATATACTCTGGAGAGAATAATGTAAAGTCAATGAGATTGATGCATGTGCTTAAATTTAAGTGTGTATTTGACCGCCTTGCTGAATAAGGATGGCATTATATTCTTAAAGTTAATTTACTGCTATACACATTGAAACTTGCAATTTTAATAATTCTTAACTATTAATACTATTACCTATTTAGAGTAACATTGTATTTTTTTAATTTCTTTTTTTAGGATATTACTTCATCCAAAAAAAGTAATCCAATTAATAATCTATTGTGCAACTACAGAACCATTGTTAAATAAGCAATTACTAAAAAAATTAACATTTTAAAATTTTATCAGCTACTAGCTGCACTGGAAGGGTTAGAGGAATCTCCCCCAAACACCAGAAGCAATTCCAGAAAAAAACTGAAATTCACCAATAATGTCCAGTTTTCCAGAGAACACAGTATATGCATTTATTTTTTCTTATATATCATTCCCTCTTGTTTTGGATTAAATGTCCAATATAGCATTTATTTCTTCCATTATTTTATGATGTTGTTAAATATGTATTGTTTCATACTTGAGAAATGGTTGGCAATATAGTATGCTAGCATGAAAGAAATAAAAATATATGTTGCATGCATGAGTCTTGATTATTTGAAACATTGTTTTGTGTAATATGGTTTAACCCCTTTTCTGATTGAGATCATGTTTGCCATTCCCTTTGTTTAAAATATGTCTAAGAATTCTATTTCTACTGCAAAAATAAATGATTAATTATTTATAAATACCAATTATTTATTATCATTTATGCAAAGCTTGTCATATTATGCATGCATAAGGGGATTAAATCACTGTTAACCCATAATGCCTTTAGGGGCATTATATGATAGGCAAAAGGTTGCTTATGTTTACTATTGTAGATAAACATATACATTAAGAACATACATTTTGTTTATATGAATTGCCAAGTTGGATATCAGTTCTGTTAGGAAAATAACGTGTTTATTGAGCAACTGGTTTTATAAATAATGTTCAACTAATCTATTTAATGTGGTATACTTACTTTCTCTAGCTTAAAAATATGAGCTTTCTTCAACTAATGATACTCAAGTTGAATTTAATTCAAACCTGAGGGATGGAAGTAGTATAAGAATGCACTCAAATCTTTTCTTTCTTTGTCCCTCCTGAGGCAGCCCCTTCGTCAGCTAATGATGCATCATTACACTTTACGATTAAAATAAGTAGGCACAACCTATAAAATGTCAAAAGAATATGATTTTCTATTATTTCCAATGATCAATATGAAATACAAGGCAAATTCAGTGAGATAGAGTTTTTATACTAACACAAGCAGGTGGAAAGATTGGACACAGTTGCTGTAATGGGGTGCAAAATAGAAGCAGATTTTTACAGGGTGTGGGCCAAAATTATGTTTAGTAGTACAATAATAAAGAAGTCCTTATGTTTTGACATCATACTGTAAAAAAGAAGAAAATATTTTTAAAGTTGGAATAGAAAAATATTTTTTTCCAGCTTTCATAAACAAACAAGCATATTTAATTCATAAAAGGATTAGGGCATCATGTGTGTGCCTGAGACATTTCGTATAACGGCAGGGTGAGAGACTAATTCAGCAAGAGTCAAATGACAACAATTTAATGCAGTCACTCTCCAGAGTTGCAAGATCTTGTTACAAATACGGTTCAGGTCACAGTCTAAACATAGTTAAAGGTCTCAACCTAGTTCCTGAAGAATGTGAGTTCACATAACAAAATCTGCCCCTCGAAAGCACACATGCAAGTCTGATCAAGGCATTCTTGTTCTCATCTTTTCTTGTCCCTCTTCAGCAAAGCAACATGTTGGTTTCTTGACCTATCCTCATTCAACTTCCACAGTGGCTTAATTTGTTTCTGTTCACTCCAGAGCCTACAGGTCCCGAGGATCTGTTGTTTTAGCTGTCGTGGCCCTTTAAAGCCTTTCCTAAGCAGCCAGCACAAACACACAGCAGCACATCTCGGAACTGGAGGTTGAGAAATTGAAAATAACAATGAGCTGGTGGCAACAGAGCTGAGGCCAGCTGGTTAAACCATCCTGACCAACCAAACCGAAAGAAAAAGTATAACACTTATTATATGTAGATTAGGAAAAGGTCAGGTCAGATAAACAACATCTTTTCCTAATTTAGACAGAATGCAATGAAGTTAAGGTTGCCATTGTCTTCAGCAGAGTTTCTAACTGATCATTGCAGGCTTAGTTCACCAAAATGTTTGTATGTACTTAGCTTTAAACTGGAAAGAAGTCTTCCAGAAAGTCAATGCTTAAGGTTTAGCACCTGCTATGATCAACCTGGCCTGAAGCGTAGTGTAAGCCCTTGAGGTGACCTAGATGCTAAAAGCACTCCCAGGGAATCAGCGGCTTCAGCACCGATTCCAAAGCAAGCCACTTTATAAAACTTTATGAAATCAGCAGCTCCTTTTTCACATCGCAGATTAGTGCTGTTACATCCTAACTTTCATTAACTGCAAGTGCAGCCTTGTTTTAACAAGCTGCACTGAAACAATATGCTGCAAATAAGACTCTGCCCTTGTTTAGGTTGATTTGATATCAGAGCAATGCCCTGGCTTATACTGAGTTATTCTGATTAAAACCAATACAAGTGAGATCAAAATCAAGTCCAGTGACTGTAAAAAGCAAAAGAATGTATTATAAGCAAAAGTAGTTTGAGGGCAAGTAAAACCTCTGGCTTGTTTTTTTAATTAATATTTTCTTTTTGTGACATAGCCCCAGGCATCCAAATATATATTCTTCTAATCCCACTTGACCTCAACACAAATGTTTATGCCAGGGGTGTTCTCATGTTCCCAAGACTGGGTCTTAGGATAATGGATTCTACCAAAGGGCGTTCATGCATTTTTCTTCTATCCTTTCATTTCCAACCACCTTTCCATCCATGTTTTAGTCCCAATTCTCCTCTCTCCCATAGATACAGTCTCATGCATAATATTCCTATGTACAGATGCTATACTAAGGGCCATGCCTACTACAGTCAGTACTAACAAATGCTTTTTTACCTCCTAGCTACTGGGCTGAAGTAAAAGAGGTTCTCAGTTTCTCTCTACCTCTGGGTTCTCTGTACATGTTGCTGCTATCTTATTTCTGCACAGGTGACCCATGAAGTCAAACAAATTCATTACTTAATATAGAAAGAGTAGTAAGGACAGATTTTTACACTTTATTTGCTGATTGAAATAACAGGTTTTAAAAGAAGGAACCTTCTCTTCATCCTTTTTCTTTCAGTTTGTGGCATGACTTCTGTAAAAGAGACATCTGAGATAACATTGCTGTCAGAAGTGACCAAATCAGGATTTCATTCTGTTAGTGTAGTCAGAAATTAATGAAATTCTGAGTAATTCTTCATCTGTCAGAAAATGCAGGTCCACACTTAAAATTAGTCAAAATAGCATGCAAAAGTGTTGTCACTTGTATGTATTAGCCAAAATAAGCTTTCTTTGAAAATTTGACTCATGAAAGTCGGTAAGAGAAAATTAAGATGGAATTCTCCTTTATGTCCCTGTAAGCACTTTGAAGTGTGTTCCATTGGTATATGATAAAAAAGTGATGGCATCTTTTGGTAATATTACCACTAATTCCTTAACTTTAGTTTTAATTGTAAAAGCTTTTCTGGTGCACTATTTTGTACATTTCAAAGGTCAGATAAGATCCCAATAAAATATATTGTTCCACATCTGAAAAAAAGTGTTCCAAAATAAAGCCCCTATTTGCTTTTTCTGCCAAAGTTTACATTTAAAATCTATGTTTTGTTAACACTAGTGATGATATGACATTCACTTAAAATAACCTGATGCAATTAGATTATTTTTAAGTATAATTCTGATGGTAAAAGGGAAAGATAAAAGGCCAATAAATGTAAAAAGTCGGTTTTGTTCGGTAAATAGGGGAAGAATCTACCTAAAGACACCCATCTTTTTTTTTAATGTGTTTAGATATATAGACATATATTTTAGTCACATTCTTTTAAGACATTTTGTGTAAGAGACATTTAACATCACTTTAACCAGAGTCTTTCTATTTATTTGGTTTCAAGACAAGTATCAGCTAATCAACACTACAGACCCAGAATATGATTGTGGCTTATTCTGACAGATTGCCTTCATGATGGCAATACAGTTTGGAAAATGTAGGATGAGGAATTTAGGAACCTACTCTACTTTGTAGAAAAAGCTTAGAGGCAAATTAACCTATATGAGAGGACCTGAAAAGCAAGTAAGGAATCAAAAATCAAAAGTCAGAACACAATTCCCTGAGTCAGTATTTGCTTCTGCCTTTTCTTTAGATCATCCTTACATAGGATTTCTGGTAATTCCACCATGGAGCCTACAGCAAAAGCTACTGTATTTCATATTATTTGAACTTGGGCCTATTACTGTTTCTAAACTGCATTTCCAAAATGGATTGCTAATAGCCACTTATGGGAGATACTGCTACATGATTAGTTCCTGGACATTTTCTCCTGAACATGGAAAAGCATCTAAATATCATCTAATTTTTCGTCAGACTTGACCATTGCCCAGGGATCCTGAAGAATAAACACTTTTGAATTGTGACAACTGATTATGGAGAAGAAATAATTTTAAAACTGTTGCAAAATACAAACAGGTTGTAGGATGTAAAACACGATTCCCCATGTAGTCATATGCACATACACTGATATTCATTCCCTGAATCCCTGAATCTTAAAGTAATTTAAAAGGATAATTAGTGTGTAGTGCCTGAATTCGTTCCTCAGAGGGTTAGTGTCCACCCTGTTTGTCACTGTTTCTTGCCTAATCCTGTCTAATGAGGGTTTATGTTAACATGGCTAAGCACTTGCAGATATGCACTACCAAGCTATCTGAGCTTAGAGAAGACATGCTGTTCAAATGTCACTGCCTTTGGCTATCATGCTATAAGATACTGATTATTACTTATTATGTTTCATATTCAAAAAGCTGGCATTTGTACTTGTTTGTAGCCTCTTGTAGTTCTTGTGCAGGTAACAAATAATGTCTGTGTTTTTCCTAGATTTAAATTTTTTAATGTCCTTACTCTTTCTCTTGTTAATAACGCTCTCAGTGAGGTGAAATATGTTTGACTTACTGCTTTAAAGCATTTAGAACAAGTACAACAGAACTACACCAAAAATTGCACTAAAGTTTAAACATTGGTAAATATGCATGTATAGATATATACATATGTTGGGGGGTCGGGTTGTTTTGTTTTGTTTTGTTTTTAATTAGCGTGCTGTCACCTCATCAGAATACTTCAGTCTAAAAAGTTAGTTCAGGTTTATCTGGTCTGGGCTAGAAGTTTTCATTTCAAAGAAGAAAATTATTTCTTGTTTTCTCTTTCTTCCTGCTTTAGAAGCTACCAAACCCTGTAGAGCATTAAACATCACAGTCAGACCTTTTCTCTCTGGCTAGTTGTGATTATCCTTTGCAGGTAGGAAGGCATCCTACTAGAGTCTGAAACGAGAGGTCAGTCTTCAGATCTGAGATTTGGTTTGAGTCTTTTTTTCATTCCAGAAAGGTGAAGCTTCGCTCCTGTTATAATTGCCTACATTAGCTACAGTGCTGCTAAAAGGCTGTCTCAGGGGTGCACACAAGCAGCTGCCTAACATGTACTCTCCCATCCACACTATTGCCTGTCAGGTTGCCTAAGGCCTGCCTGCAGGCAGCCCATGAGCAGCCTGTTTGGGCATATCTGGAAAAGCACGAAGCTACCAGGCGCATCAGGGGTGGAGGGTCCTGACCACTGACTCCCCTCCAAATGCAACACAGATATATCAGGACAGACCCTGACACCGGCTCAACACCAAGCAAACATGCTGGCACGGCTGCTGCGCATCCCTTGCCTTCTGAAGGAAGAACCCTCCCGTGCGCCGAATTGCCCTGCCCAGGAACAAGCGCAGCTGGCGCAGAGGCCATTCAGCTGGTGTGCCATCACCGAGGGCAGAGCAAAAGAGGACAACAGGGCAGCAGCACCCAGCACCCCCACACCTTCACCCTGCCTGGGACTGGGGCTGCTTCCACGGTTCCTTCTGTTTCTTGCCGTAAAACCCTGGTTGGTTTACTGTGGGTGAAGTGGATATCGTTGTGATTCACCAAAACAGGAGTGCATGCGTTTGTACATGTGTGCTTAAGTCAAACCCATAAGCCCAAAATAAATTAGTCTGAGCGCTTATATTTTCAATCAGCTAAGTCTTTGGGTGTATCACTGGTTTATACAGTTGTAATATATATAAAATGTAGCTGTACCTCGGAGTTTAATAGGGAGCCTTGTGAAACACTGCAATTTCTCTTTCCATTGCCAAGTACTGTTGCTATAGCTGAGGTAAACAGAGTTGTGCATGCCAACACTTTGCTTGGTTTCATCATGTGTGTCACTTAGAAATTGGCGTGGCATCAGTATCCAACTAAAACTCATCCAAGGCAAGCTGCAGAGCTTTCTGAATTTTCCTGTCCCTTTCTGCAAACCTGTGTTAAAAAGGAACTGTATAATGAAATATGAAACTCGGAGAATTCACTAGTTAATTGTTGATACTAAACCATATAAGTTAAAATAGCCTCAACTAAAATGGAGGAAATATTAGTATAATTTAACAGATAATGGCAATTTCCATTTCTCCATTTCAATATTTTTCCTTGACTAGTAGAAACCCTTAGCACTACATTAAATGTGGTGCTGATTTGAGACTTCCTTGGAAACAATTTTAGACAAAACTCCCTTTTCTTTTTTTTTTTTTTAATAGAAGGAGTATTCTTAGACAACTAGTCTAAACAGAAATTCATGTTAGAATGATCCTATAGAATAAGTAACAATTATCTCATACTAAAGCTGGTATCACTATAATTGTTACGGTAGTAAAGTATTTTGTCATTTTAACGATTAATAAGACCATAACTATGAGCCTGGTGTCAGAAGAACTGCCATGTTGCGTCTGATAGAGTGGCCACCCTGGCAGCACCTTCTCTCTGACAATCTGTTGGGGATGCTCAGGAAAAGAAATGAAGCAAGTCTAAGATAATCTTTTATCTAAGGTACCGCTCATCCTCTGGAAAACAGTGGATTATCTGAGTTAGACCTGTGTATTCGCAATGTGTTTACAACTCCATCAGTGTGCTTATCTGGAATAAATATGTCCTTCTTTTTGAATCTGTTAATACTTTTGGCTTCCTTAGGATCAGTATTGTGGCAAAAATATTCAACAGAATAAGTGTACAAAATCACTGCCTGAAAATTTTTAGTTCTCACCCTAAAATATTTGAGAGCAAAATATAGTATTTTATAGTATATTATTTTATACTAGAGTTTATTGTATTTTATAGTATAGGATGTTAACACTGTATGTGCAAAGTAGAGTTGTTTGCCTACCAGACTGGTGTGCAGGGGAGGAAGTTTCAATTTGTTGAATCATTTCTGGTACAGCTTCCATCTCTTCTTCAAGTTAGAAGATTATTTTTAAGGAGTAAGCCCATTCTTCTTTTAGCTACTGTCTGGGAACAGATGTCTTTGAGCAATGACTTCTAAAATTGTTTCCCAAGTCATGGGTGTTGGTCTCTTCTCCCAAGTAGTTAGCGATAGGACGAGAAGAAATGGGCTCAAGCTGCGCCAGGGGACGTTTAGGTTGGAAATTAGGAAAAATTTCTTTACGGAAAGGGTGGTCAAGCATTGGAACAGGCTGCCCAGAGAGGTGGTGGAGTCACCATCCCTGGAAGAGTTCAAAAAACGGGTAGATGTGGCACTTCAGGACATGGTTTAGTCTAGTCTACCCTTGATAGGTTTAGTGTGGACTTGGTAGTGTAGGTTAATGGTTGGACTGGATGATCTTAAAGGTCTTTTCCAACCTAAACGATTCTATGATTCTATGTAAGGAAAGAAGTAACTGGCTATAAGTAAGGATGAGAATCTATTGAGAAAAGTTCCCACTAACATGCCTCTACATTCTTTATGTGTTATCACTTGTGAATTTCATTTCCTTAGGAGATAACCATGGTGTCTTCTGTTCCCAGAGTGTTATACCCACTACAGGGAATATAGCTTCCTCAGCTGCCAGAGCTCTTCCCTGCTATACAAAAGTAAAAGTCCCATTGAGCTTTCTTGGGCTAGCAACCACATAGGTTATTTTCTGCTGTATCAGTCCTGCAGTGATTAGTAATTACTGAAAGCTGAATCCGGTCCATTGTTAATTTATTTAAATCACTTAATTTCATTATATCATAGATGAATTACAGAGGCAGTTACTGTTTTGGCCACACAAAACAGTCTGTGGCCAAGATACACAATGTTTCTCTAATTTGTCTCCAAGGGAATTTAATTAATTGTGAAGTGGACAATATGGCAAACACTGAAATTTATGTCAATCATTAGTTCAAAAGTTAAAAGCCTGTTCCACTCATCCTGACCAGGAAGGACCAGAAGGCTGTTACAGAACAAAGGTAGAGGCTCTTCTGCAGCTGCTCCTTCTATCTTAGTGGTATTCACAGTTTTGACTTCTTCTACGTAAGGTCATTTATGAGTAAAATGTACACCAAGATTGATCCACTGGTCCAGTTAACCCTCCAAGCACCCAAATATAAAAGCAGATGATTTCTGTTGTGCCACAATGTCCCCAGCAAATCAATTCGTTCCTTCTTCTCACCACACAAAGAAGTCCCATCGGGACTTCAGAGGAGGGGGAGCAGAAGAAAGAGAAAAGGCAAAATGGGGACATACCATAATCACAAGAAGTAGCCTTGAACTGTGTTATAGATTATTTTAAAGCTATGATTTTTGAGTGAAACGCTATCTTTACAGTGAACATGTCACACATTAATTGACAAATTCAGCAGCAATTTCACACAGCTCTAGTCATCAGTCATTTGAAATATACAACTACAGTATTCTACTGCTAATGAGTTTCAAGTGCATAGTAAGTTAATTTGATTGACAGCCCTTGACCAATAATAAAGTCAATTTTTACAGTTGAAATAAATGTCTCTACTATTGGTGTACATTTATTAATTTCAACTGTAGAAAAATAATTGTGTTTTAGCACCATGGTAGTCATAAAACAAATATGCTATCACTTTTACACATATGCTCTTAAAATAAGCTTTTAAATGGTTCTGTTTAGTGAGTGTACATGTGAACTTAGACCTGTCAAGACAAACAGTTTTATGCATCCAACTAAGAAGTCAGGCATCTATCTACCAGGTCTGCATGTGCTGCTTGTGTTCACAAATGAGTTTTGTGACTTATCTAAGAGTACAGATGAAGATTCAAGGTTGGATTGAAGCTTCTTTAAAACCTCATCCTGACTGTGATACATATAACAAATCTGATTTTCCTGGGGAAGATGCAGTATGGCAGCTACATCATGCATTCCAGTTATTTCCACGGTAGGATTCTCAAAAGCGTACAGTAAGAACTGAAAAACAGATTGCTTTAGCAAGGAATTTTATCCTATGTCTGACACTGTAAGCAAATTATATTGCTACTCCAGTAGTTCTCTTGACTGCAGGATACAGAATAGTTAGCCAGACCAAACCAACAGAGAAAAAAATCCGGTAGTGTTATCAACTTTAATGTGATGAAACCATTTCTCAAAAACTGGGTCTTGAACTCTTCTTTACTGTTTTTCACAAAAAAAGTAAACTCATTTCCAAGATATGTTAAACACACAACAAATAAAAGAAAGAGGATTGGCTAAATTGACTAAGATACCTGACCAAGAAGGTCGATGACATTCTAAATATCTACAAGTACACAGCAATTTAGTTATGACACCACTCTTGCTACTATTGTTTTTTTAGAGGTAATTGGAAGGTTTGCAATAAAGCACTTTTTAATGGGAGACTTAGGAAGTATTCAAGTATGCCAATACTTTTTTCAATTTTCCTTTAAAGAATACACAAACAGACTATTTTAGTTCAAATCCACTGGAGCTGAATTAAAATATAATTTAACAGCAGTATTTTATTTTGAATCTGTCTATTTGAAGACTGTGTACTTGATCTGGTACACAGATGTCAGACAGGAGGAATCACAGAGCTCTGACTTCATATAAAGGACATGAAACAGACAAATAATACGAAAATAAATTTCAATGCAACTCAGAAATAAATTTCACCCAGCAAAAATGCTCTGGATACTTAGGAGTTATTAATTGGGTGCTTTTTGCCAAGTATTCTTCCAGGTTCAGTGTTTTCATGGTCAGATAATCTCTTCAGCAAGGTACCATTTGTGGTTTGTCATTCTTTCCCTTATTGAATGATTTTATGTGGTTCATCACATAGTTTTCACAGATTAGAAATCATGTGAGAGGGAAGGAACTAAGAGGGCACAAGAGTACTGCGTAGAAGGAGTACACTTTTTGTACTTTATTTTGTTGCAAAGTCAAAGCATTATGCCTTAAAATACAGTGAACTAGTGTCCTGAATCATTGCTTCTGAAGACCAGGATATTTTGCTCACAGTACTTTTACTAGAAATCCATACTAACAGGAGACAAGTGTTCCAACATCTTGTATTTGTGACCCTAGATTCTATGTTCAGGGTGAGGTTTTCTAAAGCAGAAAGCAGAGTCATATTCCTATCTCTTACAGGAATGCAGCTTGGTCCTCCAATAAGCATGCTGGAAATCATCATTATCAAGCTGACGGGTGCTGTCACCATAAAAAGCATACAGAAATTCAGGACAGAAATTATTTGCCTGTGCATGCATGGTTCTTAAATAAAAACAAACTAATGTAAAGTATTTATAATTTTCAGGTGTATTAACTGAAAGTCACTATACCGCAGTATTTGAAAAACCTCTTTTCAAGTGGGAAAACTTATTTAAATACACATTCAGGAGATATTATATATACATAGTGTGCATTTAAAAATGTACATGTTGGGTATTACATTACATACTTCAGTACACACAAGGAAGTCTCAAAATTTTAGGGTTTACTGAGAACACATAGGTTTCTACTGCAAATGTATGGCGACAAGCTGCACTGAAAGACCTCGCTGTCCCAGATAACATAAGTGTAATCTTTCTGCACCTCATCAACATTGTCTTTGAGTCATTCTCCAGAGGGAAAATTGGTTGGGCAAGAGGTCAATTCACTTTCAGTTCCCATTTGATGCCAGTGCACTTAGCTAACTGTGACTAATTAAATGATATTTTCTGTGAGAAAAACATTTGCCTTACAGGAACCCCCCTCCAACTACTGAATCGTTACCTAGTAATTTCATGTACAGCCTTGAAAAGCCATCAGATAGCAGAATTCTGTTAATTTTGAACTGAAATGCCAAAGGCTTTGTTTCACAGAATAAATATAAAAACCAAGTTTGGCTGACATTTATTACTATGATATCCCCACCTCCTGACTGTATAAAATAAATCTAGAAATCTCAGAAGAAATCACAATCTAAACCACTTAATCTCAGATGACTTTGTTGAAATCACTGTGGGATGGATTCATGGGCCTTGAAATATGTCTTAGAGTGAGATACTTAGAGATCAGAATCTGTTTAAACAGAACAGACTTAAGAACAGGATTAATCCTTGTCTGCAAGCATCTGTACAAGGAGAAGATATCTGATATTAGAAGGTTCTTCGGCTAAGCAGAGAAAGCCTTTGCGAGAACCCAACCTAAGGACAAAAAAAAAAAAAAAATCAAAAGAGGAAAGAGGGAAATTTATAGAAATGTGGGTAACTGCAACAGGAACAACTTGCCAGGAGGTGAATATGTTTCTCCACCTCCTAAAAAGGAGGGGCTGCATCTCCCAAAAGGTCATAAGTCTCCTGGCAGAACCTGGGCAGGTGCGGCATGGATCCAAACCTCAACCTCAGAAATTCACATCCACCTTCCACCCATCAGTGGAGTTGCCTGGCTGTCTCTCTGTCTGACTGGAAATTTCCCTGGGCGTGGTGCCCAGAAATTGCCCCATCTGAGAAGAAGGCGTGTGTGTGTGGCCATGGCCTGACAGGGAGCTGCTCTGTGCCATCAGGCAAGCACGCAGAGACTTTGCTGGGTCCTGCGCAAAGGTGGAAGAGGCACATGCCCTCCTCTAAAAGAAGGGTAACGGCTGTACCACTGCCTCCCTTTTTATGAATTCCCTAGAGGCTGGAGCATTTGAGACTCAGTCAATACCCTCTGTCTGAAAGGATTAAGAGCCACGGCTCCCCTCTCCCAGGAGACTGCATTAACCACAAGCCACACAGCTGGGAAAGGAGGGGGCTGCTGCTGTTGAAACCCTACGTCTGCAAAGGAAAGAATGCGATATATCCACAGAAGATGTAAGAGAGAGTGCAAGAGGCAACATGACTCTGTGGCCTAGTGCCTATGGCACTCATCTGGGAGTGGGCAGACCTAGATTCCACTCCTTGCTTCAAGAACGGCTTCTATATTTTTATATTAAAGAGTTACTGGTTTCGGATACCCTGAGGCTGGGCTGATGGTGTTATTGAACCCAAATCTCCCACATTCCCAGTGAGTACCGAGGAACAAAACAGTAAGCTATTATACAAATGGTAGCTGCCATCTCAGGCAGCCTTTTACAAGAAAGCAGTGGGTGACTCTTTGAAGGAGCAGCCATTGGCACCAACCAGCAGGAGGGAGCCTGGGTGCGGAGCCTGCAGCTGCCTGCTCGGGCCCCAGGGCCAGGCAGCGTGGCGCAGCTCTCACCTGCGGAGCTCTACACACCACCTCCCTCCCTCCCTCAGACGGGGTGGCCGCATCCCAGATGCTTACTAGGAACTCTCCTCGGCATTACTCTGCCCCCGGAATTGTGCCTTGGGGACTATCAGGAAGAGTATCAGCTGGCCTGGTCAAACTCGTGCCAGGGCACGCTCAAAGTTAAACATTGCGGATGAGGGCATGCCAGTGCTCAACCCCGTGCCTTGGTCCGATTTACTTTACAAGAGGAATTTTATTGGTTAGCACCAGAGCTGGGAAACCTAATCTGAATTCCCTGTGTGTTGTGATTCAGGTGTGGGATACATGCCTTTATGACTAGTTTTACCAGATGCACTGGCAAGCCAGTGGTTAACCATACCAAGCTACTTTTATTTTCAGTGTTTTTCATGCTCAATAAAAAATTCTTTTATGCAAAAATGCTCTTTTTTTGGTCATTCCCATTCAAAATCTTAAAACCAGCTATTTTTATAAAAGTAATAAAACCACTCCAAGTGCATGCACAGTAACCCACAATTCTCAGGTGGCAAAATGCATTCAGGTTTCCATCTCACACAAACGGCCTTTGCAAGCATCTCCTGATAATGGAATCCTTGTGAGCTCTTACTGATCCTTGTTCTTACAATATACAGTTACTTTTCTAAGGACTCTGCTGTCGTTCAGAAAAGAAAAGATGGAATCAAATGTTCAAGCTTACTTTAAAAATGTGTGCAAGTATTATGATAAATAAAGAAGCAATATTAAAGTAAAAGTTAAAATTATTCACAGCACTAAGGGGCTAATTTTCTTGTTAGCGCACAACATGTATTGGGATTTTCATGCCTGCAGCCCACTGAGGGAAACTTAGACAGCAATTACTTTATTTCCATCTGCAAAGAGGAGGATTATGAGGCAGCAGTTAACTGGCAAAGTATCTGTGAAAGTCAAGGCTGGAACAGCTGAAGTGAAATTAATAATTCTCAGTAACACCTGAGAAAGCTAGCACATACAGTATAGAGTACTTACAAACAAATTTTCTGTGGAGACAAAATCTTGTAATTCACTCTTAGAATGCCCTGAAATGTCTAGTTTCAGACTGTTTCTTTGGTGTTTTAGAATTGCTGTCAAGTTAATTAACTAACTACCATGCAAAATGCGGGCTAGGTATTTGACTGGTGTCTTCTAAGGCTGCTGAACAGATGCATTCGAACAAGCAAACAAAAAAAAGTTAGACATGCTAGTCAAAGAATGTTAGACATGAAAGAAAGTACCTAAAGAGATTTCCAAAGGAAAAGGAAAAAAAAATCCACTTATTATTTTTATACATTGTGACACAATGTATAGTTACGTGCTTACATACTATTTTTTCCTCTTAAGACTCCATTCTCGTTCAGAGTGATTATAAATAATTTTCTTCCATTTTTCCCCTTCCTTCACATAATTTTAATGTAATTTACTTCTCAGAACAAGTATTTTGTTTTAACTGTTTAATATCTACAGATCATTCTGAGCAAAAGCATTACCCTGAAAAATTCCAGGAATTTAAAGGAAATATCCTGAAATATTTCTTTTAAAGAAGGCAATAGAAACAATAAGTGTTAAAATTAGATTAACCTCTTTTTTTTTTTTTTTTTTTTTTTGTCGTACTGGTATTACTGTTGTGTTACTAATAAGGAACATTCAACAGTTTTTTAGATATTTACCTAAGATTTTCAGTTATAGCATTGCCCTAAGGTTGTAAAACACCATTGTTATAATGTTAAAGTTGTTTTAAATGTTCCTAAATTCCAGGTATTTAAAAATTATCTCTCCCTCTTTTCTCCTGAAGTCATCTTTGTATTTAAGATCTTATTCACCATTCTCTGCTCATTATAATAAATAGAATTCATATAATAAAATCTGTAATGGGTTATAGCAAGTGTTTCTCTTCAAGCCATTCAGACTCTGATTCCAGACAGTAACACACTCTTAGGGGTAAAAAAAGTGTAAGAAATACAACATAAGAAATAATATTTTTCTCTCTCACTCTTCTGGGTTGTTTTTTCACTGAATTTGTGCTTTTTTAATCTTTAATGCTTTCTGGCATTTCCAGGATCCCATAACAATGAGCTCCTTGAGAGGGGAATTGTTGGCACAATCCTTGTCAGCAACTATTTATTATTAGCCTTAGAATTCAAAAGAATGAAGCAGGAATATCCTACGGGCTGAGCCAGCACATGGAAATCAAGGAATGAGGAAGGATTAGCTGGAAACAGGTTATGACTTTTCCAGTAGCACTTTCACTCAGTGAAAGGATTCAGAGGTGTAGATGGGACCCAAGTTTCTTCCCCAGCTGGAGTCTAGACAGTCTTCCTGCCAGCCAGCAGCATTTTTCCCTGTCCATTCAGGAACATTTCCTAGGGAGACCCATCATCCTTGCTCCTCTCTAGCATTCAGGGGGACCATTCAATCACAGCTTGAGCTAGTTCACCTCCTTCTGATTGATCTCTTCTCCAGTCTCATAAATCTACATCTCCATTGTTCCCCTGCAAATCAACCCAACAGTAAATACTCTTTGCTTCATGCATGTCTTGCTCCCTCCTGGAAGGCAGTCAGGCATCATGCTTCAAGGCAATCCTCTCTCCCTGCTAAGACAGACTTGCAAGCAACATGGCTCATGGACATCCTGCCTGCTCATGAAGTTAATGACACCAAAACATTTAGTGGCATTAAAGGAAGCACTGATCTTACTGACAAGTACGATCAACCTAGGCTAGAAGCTGAGGACCCAGAACACATATATAGCATAGGAAAGGGTGTTCCAACCTCTCCTTCTCTGGCTGCTTTATACATGCTTATGATTATTCCACAGTAGGATGGGAAACTAGATTGGGGAAGTAGATCAGTCCCATGAGTAAAAAAAAGACATCGTTATGTCAAAGATTTATCTGACAAAAGCTTCTCCATCATTTCTAGGCAAAACATCATCATTATGGGCCACATCCAAACTGATGAACTAGCAGAATATGGGGCTGCTAGCAAAGGTAAAAAAGAAGGGAGGCAGGAATGATCTCGATATGAAGCAGCTTCTACAGCCTGACAGACTGAATGTGTTATGATTCTTCAGTTTGGAAAGATATATCTACATCTATAAAAGACTGAAAAATAGATAAGAAGGACTCACTCTCAACGTAGAACCCACAGAGTATCTGATAAAATTCTCTCACAGCTAGCGACAAATATAAGAACTAATTTTGCACACTCATCATAGTTAAACTGTGAAACTCCTCATCTCAAATAATCTTAAGTGAAAATGAGTTCAAAGACATAAATTCATAGATGATAGATTCTCTGTGGCAATCAGACTTGAGAGTCTGGATGAAACCTCTGATTCACAAAGTCTCTGCCCATCTGATGATGGGGTCAGAGAGAGGCTGCCAAGAGAAGGATCTCTAGAAATGCCCAGTTCCTTTCCCCCACCCTACCATTTGCAGAAAGAATACTGCACTATCTGGACCTGTGATACTGCCATTCTCATGTGCTTACACTCTTAAAAGCCTCTTCGCCTACTGCCAGCTGCCTTGTGCTTGGGGATGAGCAGAAACCGTTCTCACCTGCGTGAAGGCAGCCTGTGTCCTGCAATATCCAGCAGTATCTTCTAGTCTCATTTGGGTATTTAAATCTAAGACACAGAAGGAGACAATTTACTGGGAATTTCCAGCCTGGATTCAAAGACCAATGACTTGTTATAGATCAGGAGATCATTAGTACAGACTGTAGCTCCAACAACTATCCAGCAAACTTCTGAGCTGTAACAGTTCAAAGACAAGTCTGATCTTCTCAGTCAACAGCTGAAGAACTATGTGGTCCACAGTAGGCATATAAAGAAATAGGAATACAGAGCAGTAACGAAACAGTCAGAAAGGGAAGTCTTTAGCTACGATTGTCCTTCTAAACAGGGGGTTACACACACACTTAGACCTTTCCTGGGATCATCTGAGCAACCCAATCTAAACTGTCTTTACCTTGGAGCAGGAGGTTGGTCCAGATGACCTCCAGAGGTCCCTTCCAACCTGATTTCTCAGTTCTGTGATTCTGTTCTCAAAATCAAGAAGTCTGTACTCCAAGTATCTCACAAGCTGCTGCCTTCACTAGCACCAAAGCATTTTTTTCCGCCAATCACTCACTTTAGTCCTTTGTGTTTCTCAGCCAGCCCCATTCCTAGAGCTGCACAGACATTCTAAAGCAAATCTCTGCAACTGCCGTGTTGTCCATGTTTCTCCACCTGTAAGGAGGAAATTATTTCAACAAGCAACAGACAGCTGAGAAGAGTCTATGGCCAAAAGGAGAAATAACATCCAGGAGCCATGACTTTCAAACAGAGCAAGAATTTCCCACAGAAATTTTTCAGATAAGAGTTTAGAGAAGCCAGCACTTTCAGACATCTCAGTCTCTCTGTGTTACTTGGAGAATTACCCCATTTGCAGTTAATCTGAAGGAAGCTGCTTAGAAATTGAGGGTCACGTATGATCACCTTATCATCCCACAGACAGAACACTAACCTCACCTGGTTTCCTGAAATATTTTATTGGCAGTGACAACCAGAGGGTTGCTCTCCCTGCATATGAGGGCAGGAAATCAGGGGAAGAAAAGAGAAGGAAAGGAGAAATTGGAAGTAGAAAACCGTACTTTTCCCTCAAGAGGCAAAAATCTCTATCTAACAAAAATCCAGTGAAGGCTTATATTTGTTACAAATTAATTGAAGAAGAATAAAAAAATGCAGTAATGCTACAGCAAGAATGTAGTAATCATAGTGCCTGCATGAAGCTATTGCCTCTCAACAACCTTTTGTTCAACAAGCAGAGGTTCTCACAAGGATAGTCACACACACACAACCCCTTGTGCTGGCAGACGGTTTGATTTTATGAGCTATCTACCCACAAACCATCTTAAAAATAAAACACTTGCTTGCCTCATATCTGAGAGTCAGGGAGACTAGAAACCAAATGGTAAGAGGGGCCTTTGCCTGCCACACTTAAAGTTCTCAGGAGAGGGAAGTGATTAGCTTAGTCCTGTAACAACCATTTGAGTGCACCCTCTAATCCCTACGAAGCCCAACAGTTCATGTTGCTTCATAAAAGGACATTTTGTAGTGACCCAAAGACCTGCAACGATAAAGAGTTTGTCTGGCTTCCGTGTCAAGCCATTGATTTTTGTTATGCCTTTCACCACTAGATTAAAGAGCTCATTTGTACCCGCTCCTTGTTTCTCTTCATGAATGATACATTGCAATCAAGTCACCTCTCAACCTTCTCTTTCATTAGCAATGAAATTATTTTTGCAACTCTTTTCTGAGCCTTCTCCTATTTCAACACTCTTCTAAAAAGGACCACTTTGGTCCTGTATATAGGATTTTAATAAGGAGTTTAAGCAGTGCCAGATGCATTTTCCTATGCTACTTGCTCATTCCCTGTTCACACAGCCTACAACTGCATTAACCCTTTTTATTCCAGCAATACATCAGAGTCCACATTGAGTGACTTCTACAATGTAAGTCCTATCTGTAGTTCAAGATCGTTGCTTTCCAGGACATTGTCCCACTTTGCTAGGGAAGATCAATAGGAGCACAGCTGTGAATTGAGATACATTGGAACCGCTTATGCTGGGAGTGACTGTACCATTTTTCTTCCTCCCCAAGTATTGTATTACTTGCGTTTGCTAAACCAAAAAAAAAAAAAAAAAAAAAAAAAAAAAAAGTTGCATTTATCTTATAAAAAGTGCTGAAAAACTGCTAATTCAGTCCTAGGTATCCAAAGCTTTAAGGTGCCCTCACGTTAGCGCAGGCAAAGAGCTGTCATTTCAGGGGTACGTTTCAGGTGCCACATTTCAGGTGCCACAAGGGTATGGGAACTCCAAGGTGCCAAAGGAATGCTCTTTCTCCTCCTTGGTCAGTTGTCCAGATCAAGGAAGGCTAAATTTAAAAAAAAACAAAGTGAATGCCTCACCTGTTCCTGTTCAGTGTAGACAACCTAAAGCAGCCGTGCACAGTCCAATGCTCATCACACCTAGCTGTGCTGGCAGCAGCAGGAGGCAGAACAGCTGTGAAATGAGAGGGTCGACACACGTTGTGCACAGTGCTGTTCTGTGGCCTTCAGGCTGTGGGTGAGGGAGAGGACTTGCACTGAGACGTGCTTCATAGAATGATATCTGCTTATGGGAAATCTGTTTTACTATGGATTGCTTTCCTTCCAAGAAACTATGTATATTCTCAAATGTGAACATGAAATTAAAAGCTCGATTTAGGTACAAAGAAGGAGCTAAAGAATAAACTGCTATATATCTTATACTCTACTTCCTAAATAAATGTAGTGGACTTACTGTTTTTGAAGAGTTCTTGGCTATTGCTATCAATTAGTTATTGTTACATCACATAACTTAATTACCTGTAAGTACACTGTGGTGCCTGTTAGAAGCATCGCATGTGCAAGCCATGGGAGCACAAAATGGCAATACAACACCAGCTGAGCTGTTCAGCTCTTCTCTAACTGGAGTGGGGATCTGAAAGACCACAAACAGAAGAGACCTTCTGTGGCATTGATAAGGGTATTTATTATATTTTGGGGTCAGTAATTCAAGCAGGTTTTCCATTTATTGTGATCTAGCCTAATCATATCACACTTGATTTCAGAAAAAGAGTCAGGAAAGTGCATGTGAACAGAAGTTGTTACGGTTCTGGACCCTTTTATCGAATGCACAAACAAAAGAAACAGTTATAAAGAAGCTGCTTCAATTTTATTAACAGTAAACATAAACACATAAAGCAGAACAATGTTATAAAAGTGCTTCAATTAGATGTCACGCTGATGTTTACTGCTTGTTTCAATGTAACACTCAGAAAAAAAATAGTAGAAATATGGAGTGGGTGGGATGGGATTTTTTGCTTTGTCTTTTTTTCCCCCTTGCATAATCTAGTCACTATATGTAATAGCATGCAATGGATTGGGATGTGATTATCAAGACTCATAGTGTGTGCACATCAGGAAATATTTGTTAGCTTTCTAAAAGCAACTGTACTTCTATTTTTACGAAGTTTGTGGTTAAGTAGTATTAGGCATAGCAGATTGACTATTTTATACAATTTCCAAATTCCAAACCCCTATCTTTTTCTAGTTTTTTCCCCCAATAATAAAAGAAGCATTCATAAGCCTAATGTTTTATATTTACATAACTTAACAAGCTCTCACAAATGCCTCTTTGTGCTATCATCTTTATTTTAGAGATATAGAATCGGATGAACAATGCTTAAAGGAAGTATTTTTAATCTTGAATGTCTATAATGATATGTTTCAATCACTCTTTGCTACTTAAATATGCGATCTGCTTTTTTTCAAAGGTTCTCACTTGTCCATATTGACAGTGAAGTAAGTCAGTGGGACATGAGAATACCCAGAACTTCGGAAATCACGCCATTCATACAGGTAAGTAATAGATTTGGATGTCTAGATTTCAGCACTTGTTTTTACATTTTTTTGCCAATGTCTTGCCTCAGGGAGAGAGAAATCAGTGGGTCAGGGCCCATAAATTACTCTCTTCATGCCCCTTGCTTTGAGTATCAGCTTCATAAATACTTTACTCTTTATCTTGACACTCATGTCCAAGTGCCATGGCATTTCTTTTCTTTCTTTTTACTGCATCCATCTGAGTTGTTGGCATAGGTTTTGGGGGCAATGGACAGTATTTTACTATAGCTGAAGAATTTATCTTTCTACTTTAAAGGGAGAGGAGTCTTGAATTAAGATACTGGCATTAAGTCCATGTTTACAGAACTCCTGTTGTCATGTTGTCCAAAAAATGACTAGATGTAGAGTAAAAGGAATAGGTCTGATACTGCTTTCATTAATGAGAAATAATGACATCAAATCAGAAATTACCAGAATCTGTCTAAACCATTATTCAACGCTCAAACTGAGTTCAACAAAGTATCATTAATTTTATAATTATGTTAATCTGTATGTGGCTTCAGCCTGGCTGGAAAAAAAGAACATCAGCAAACTGCAAGTTTTTGTTGGGTGTTTCAAACTCTGCAACTCCAGGCAGTAATGGAAATCTTGTCCCCAGGGAAGTGGCCAGTGCCCAGTCTTGGGGCTGCCCCAGTGCCCCGCCAGGTGCCCTGCTCCTGGCTGGGGCAGTGGGATGAGCCCTGCCCTGATGGACCTGGGGGAGCCCCCAGCACTCCTGGCCCCCAGGCCACAGGGAGCCCCCGACACGCAGGGCATCCTGACAGGTATTTCTAAAGCAACACTAAGTATTTTGGGTGTGCTATCTGCTGTACCAAGGGATGGATCACTTAAAGTGCTCACAGATTTCTTCTTAAATAAGAACAACAGGGAAGCAGGGCTACGAAATATTCTTCCTCCTTGAAATGATTAGTCTTTCCACAGGCGGAGAGCAGAAAAGGAAAATGGTCAAAATTTTGTACTCTACCAACCTAAGGAGACTTTTAAGCAGACTGCTAGACTGTCTGTGTGGAACTGGGGAGAGTGGTTCTCTAAGGAGGTTCACAGATCATTATTATGGAATGTATATTTCTATTATGTCTGGATAAGCTTTTCATAAATATATCATGTAGCTCAGTATTTTGTACTCACAAGTGCAAAAGCACAATATATTTCAAAAATTAAGTTGGCTTGTTGGCTTATGCAGACTGGATAATTTTTTCAATCTTGGATCACTAACTCTCTGAACAACAGTGTTTTGTGGCACCCTGTATTTAATAACAAAAAATTGTCTTGTTTTTTTTAAGTGTGTTTGTTCTCAGTTCCACTCTGGCTTTGGATAAAATCAAAGAGTCTATAAAGATAGGTAAGAAAAATACTTTCCAATTAATCTTTGGTTTCTACGCTCATATCCAAACTATATAAGAAGGTTAGTCAGGAACAAAAGAAAAGGTGCAGAATGATGGCTAAAACGTGTGTGTATATATATACAAACACACACACACTATATTTTAGCCATTACATGAAAGTATACACACACACATATGCACGCATGTGTGTATATACATATTATAGATATATATATATATACACATATTATGTATACATTTTAAAATGTATATATAATTTGCATTGCTTTTCTTCTTGGCAATTGCTGAGCAGCTGAACCTCCATAACCGCTAAACATTCTGTGATGAGTAACACGGAACACAACTCTGCTCTTACACACCAATGCTGTTCTTTCTCCTTTTTTTTCTTTCCTCTTTTTTAATTCTACAAAGAATGCTGCCTTCAGTCAAAACCTTTAATCCTCGTGTCCTATAGCGTTTATGGCAAGGAGTGAGAAGGTCTATTTAGAGAGGCATTTCAATTCCCCCTCAGGCCAAAAGAAAAGCATGTTATTTCTAATGCCAGCACTGTGGCCTCATATGCTAGGAAACTAGTGACATTTTGACATAGTCAGGGACAGTTCTGAATTACGTGGTGCTGCTGTTTATATCATAAACTGGAGCTTAAGTGTTTAGAGAGCCTTCTCTCTATATCTGTAACCTTGTTTCTTTGCCAGACAAGTTACTGTCTGCAGGGAATGCAGCAACACTGATGTAGTATTTGAGCTAGCCTGCGCAGTGTGTTTTGTGGGTTACCCCACTTTACTGTATGCCAGCAACGGCCAATTTGCATCATCTGAGCAATTCAAATGCAGCTCCCATGCTGGGGATACATCACGTACTGGCTCAAGGACTCAACCACCAGCTGTATGGGGATCAAGCCATAGGTGGTCGGTCAGCAAGTACTTCGCTGTCTTGGTCACCTTACAACCCAGATAAATGCCTGGCCCCGCCCCAAGCTCAAGGGGAAAGGCTGTGTGGAGAAACACATGTTCTGGCTGTGAGATTCTCCTTTCTTCATCACTTCTAGATATGTCTTGTAATTTTGTCTTATAGCCAATAAGAAGATTTTGGTGCAAAAGATCAGAGGATCAAAATGTTGAAGAACTTGCAGGTTCTTCACTTTTCTGTTAATAATGTATAAAAGCAGATGTTTTCATGCATCTTAGTATGAACACAGCAACGTATTCCCGGATTGCATTCACCTCTTGCATTAGCAATATCTAGGGCTACCAATATTCTCTTTCTTCTTTTCAAGTGCCTCAGTAGTATAAGGGGTTTTTTTTTACTTTCTGTTTTACATTCTGACCTTGAAGTAATTTGGTGAATGAAATATACTTTGCTTTATTACTGCTCTTGAAATTCTACGTAAGACTCTGAATCCCTAAACCTGCTAGGATGGTTCCTTTAGAAAACATAAATACCTCCCAGTAAATTTCAGGTAAATTGAACCTATACAAATATTCCATCTGGATACCTCCTGGTTCCCCTGAAGGACTTCATTGTGCTTTCGTTTTCTAGGGAACTACTAACCTCTGCACAATCTTGATTGTGCTCTAAAGAGAGAATAGACTACATAGTCTGTTGGACTGCAGCATTTAAAAATTCCTAATCTTAATCTATTTTATGATAAGTATTAAAACTGCTTAGCAATACAGGATGATAACCTATATTCTGCAGGAAGTGCTTATAAACAAAGGAATAGTGATACACGCAAAAGAAAGACAACCATCCTGTTGTATAGGTATACATGGTTTATATAGGTATGTATGGTTTTGCTTTTCTGCTAGCTTTGCTAATTTCTATCATAGTTTTAGAAGGAACTCTGAAATATATTTTTTTGTCTGATATTTTGTTTTTGAGTCAGGTTACATTAAATTATATTATTTCAAGTGCATCAAAGATTCTTCAAATATTTGCTGTTGTTTTATTCAAAATATTTCATTCACTGAAAGGAAATACTTGATATTGCTAGAATTCTTATTGTTCTCTTCTTGATCTGAGGTCTCAGTAAAAAATGTCATTTGATGTTTGATATGTGATGAAATTTTTGCTCTTTTTGCATGCAGATTTCTGTTATTAAAAGTCCTGGACATACTAATTTGATAGGTTTTTTTCCTGCATACATGGGAGACAGACCCTACACTAAGTTTTCCTCACCACCCACTGAAAAAAAAATATTTTTAAATTTTGTGGGGTTTGGTCAATTTAATTTTTAATGTAGCAGTACTGTACTTCAGATCTCTGTTTGGTTAGAACTGCCTACATTAAGTATTTAAATATTCTTCCTTTTCAGGAAATCTAATTTTAAATATGTTCTTTAAACCTCACTTTCTGGGGATGTCAGCTTTAGCATGAGCAATGCTTTATAGGAGGACAAAATGAAAACCATTTTTTTGCTTAAATAAAAGTTTGAAACGTTAGACGTGTAAAGATCTAGAGTGGAAAAACCAGAGAGTTTCACTGAGGTGGTTTCAAGTGACTGAATGACCTCGTAACAAAGTGCATCTGGATTCTGAAGGAGGTACATGAAATGGCTGGTAGATCTCATAATTCTAAAATCTGTGGATACAAGAACCAGTTACAAGTCTTTTAATTACTGGTTTGTGCTGCAGAAAGGGTGGGTTTGTGCTTCCTTAAAACCATAATTATCTTGTCTTCATTCCTGACAGTATATTGTGTAATATGAACTCACACTGTGGGAATACGAACATGCAACTTTCTAGCTTATGACTTATACAGTAAACGAAGTATGTTTTCCTCATTAAAATAACAAGAATTTTAATCACATGTATTATTACCTAGGCTACATGGATTAGAAAAGAAATTATGTTAGGGTGGATTTCTATTACAAAGAAGACAACTTAGATGGCCCTCTGGTTCAAAAAGAGAGTTGGTTAAATAGACTTTACTACATTATACCTGTTCACTTAACCATAAGAGCATCAGAGATTTCTTTTTCTCCTTCTATGGCATAATTATGAGGTTTACCTAATGGTGGTACAAAACAAATGACAAGGGGCTTCTAGGTTTCAAAACAGAGAAATAATACAGTGACCGTTCTCATAAATTTACAACTAAAACAAAGGATTTCACACACAACTTCTTAATTGCCAAAATAAACACCTCATTTTCATTGTTATTTAGTCATCAAAATCAGGCCTTTTATCAGTATACACATTCATTGACAGACATGGCATTTCCAGAGATTTTTGTAGGAAAAACCATAAACAGGTACAATAAAGTATTATATTCTAAAAAGGAATGACCACATATTTGAGATCAGTATGAAAAGTCTAGCTTTAATAAAGGTAACAATAATATTTACAAAACTGTCTTAGAAACATAGAATCATGGAATCATGGAATCACAGAATAGTTTGGGTCAGAAGGGACCTTTAAAGGTCATCTAGTCCAACCCCCCCCTGCAGGGAGCAGGGACATCTTCAACTAGATCAGGTTGCTCAGAGCCCCGTCCAGCCTGACCTTGAATGCTTCCAGGGATGGAACATCTACCACCTCTCTGGGCAACCTGTTCTAGTGTTTCACCACCCTCATTGTAAAAAGTTTCTTCCTTATATCTAGTCTGAATCTACCCTTTTTTAGTTTAAAAACATTACCTCTTGTCCTATCACAACAGGCCCTACTAAAAAGTCTGTCCCCATCTCAGAGGTATTGAAAGGCCTCAATAAGGTGTCCCTGGAGCCTTCTCTTCTCCAGGTTGAACAAGCCCAACTGTCTCAGCCTTTCTTTATAGGAGAGGTGTTCCATCCCTCTGATCATTTTTGTGGCCCTCCTCTGGACCCACTCCAACAGGTCCATGTCTTTCCTGTATTGAGGACTCCAAAGCTGGACACAGTACTCCTGGTGGGGTCTCACCAGTGTGGATGTATGTGCAGTTTCCTCAGGTGATCATGAACCTGATCTTCTCTTACAGTGGAAGGGACTTTTCTCCCCCAGTCCCTGCCTTGCCATCCATCCACTCAAGAGGTGTGGGAAGAGAGGTTGCCATAGAAGATTGAGGCAAAAAAGTTGTTGAGTACCAGAGCCTTCTCCTTGTCCGTTGTTACCAGTTTGCCAGTCCTGTTCATCGGAGGGGTACTCTTTCTTTGACCTTCCTTTTTTTGGCCAACATACCTACAGAGGCCTTTCTTATTATTCTTTGTGTCCCTTGCCCAGTTTATCTCCAGCTGCGCCTTGGTCTTCCTGACCCCATCCCTACAAAACTGGGCAGTGTCCCTACACTCTTTCCAGGATACCTGTTCCGGCTTCCACTGCCTGCACATTTCCTTCTTGTCCTTTAGTTTGACCAGCAGGTCTTGACTCATCCATGCCGGTCTCTTGCCTTCCTTTCCTGACTTCTTACACCTAGGGATCAAGAGCCTTTGTGTTCTATGGAAAGCATCCTTAAAGATCTGCCAGATCTGTTCTGCTTTTTTATAAGGACAGAAGGGGAAATAAGTGGGGTTTTGTTTCTTTTGTCTTCTTATTTATTGTAAAATCCTATTTTATGATAATGGTGACACATTCTTGATAGTATTTGAATTTGTTTATTTCTTAAATCCTGATCATTTTCTTACTTTTGCAGCCAGTCAAGGAATTGCACCATAGTTTTATTAAAGAACATAAAATTCAGAACTATTATAATTTCAGAAGACTCAAAACAAATCCATCCCCTCTTTTCCGTAAATTCTTATTTAAAAAAAAAAAATCATTTAAATAAAAGTCAGAAGAATCAATGCTTTAAAATGCAAAGAGAGCAACTATTTACTAGTACAGTTTTTTCATCATGTTTCCCTTTTGAACAAAGGCTCTCGAGAAGAAGAGGTAAGGGAGTGCAGGGTTATGGACGTCTGTGGCTTGTGAACTAAGGAAGAGACTGGAGGGACTAGAAGAAGCCTTGGTGTCAAGACAGAAGGGAAAACTCACAGGGAAGGACTGAGAAATATACAATGAAGCTTTGTTGCTTTCAAGTAAATGAAGTAAGCTAACAGCTTTCAACAGTTATGTATTTTGCATAAAACAATAGCTCAGAACATCCGGCCTTCGTGTAGGCCTAAACCTCAGTCTTACTGGCAGAGAATGCTGTCTCAGCCACCGGATCTCTTCTGTTGGAAGAGTCTGCAAAACAGTTGCACAACTGTAAAACAGGGAGCCAGCAAAGGTGTTGCTTCTGACTGGAGATAAGTTACTGAATAATAAACTTTTATTTGGTATAACTTGGGTTTTGCAGTAGGACTGCCGCAGCTTATGCTTAGTCAAAGCTTGCAAACTTAGCAAGAAAGGTTGGTAGTTGAGAGAGGAGACAGCTGAAGGAGATGAGTGCGTGCAACAAGCTGAATGATAAGGACTATAATGAAGGACGCTCAATACAATATCTACCAAACTTCAGCGAGGACCCTGCAAAAAATAGAACAGAATTTGCAACCCTGAGCCATGCAGTGACAGGCAGGTTATCAGATGGAGACCATCAGTAGAGTAATTGTTCAGGTAATTGTGGTAGCATTTGGCCAGATCTCATGAAGGTTCTGTTAAATAAAGGTCTGCCTTGGCGGATGAGCTGCAGCCTGGTCTTTTTCAAAGCTTTTGTGAAAGGCTATCTTCCATGTTCTCTTGGGCAGATGAATTAGTAGCATCAGTGGCTCTGATACTTATGATTCTCTCTGTCTCCATTTCTGTACCCCAGCCATCACTTATCCCATGCTCTCATAAACCTGTGCAAACCCAGCAGGAAAGTGTTCATAGCTATGAAATAGTGAGAAGATTTTAGGACCCCAGCAAAGGACACTACACCTCACACTCAAATTAACAAGCATTTGCTCTGTAGCTACTCTTGGCATAATCGCAAAGGTCTAGATAACGGTCAAGATGGTTTGTGAATGGGAAAACAATAGGAATATGCACTCTGATCATAATAAATAGAGAGAAACTTATGTCAATGCAAACAGAGGGGGCTGACCACCATCTATCTGGTAGATAACTCCTTGAATTTGTGGGCTTGCCATCAGCTTGCCTGCCATGAATCACTGCACCATGGATCAGAAGAATAGTCTAAGTTTCAGAATGATTTTTACAAATTCTCATGAAAACATACTTAATACTACATTTTCAATTGGAGTTGTAATGAGTTTTATCAGAAAACATCTATAAAGATGTATTTTTAAAAAACTGCAAATGTAGAACATTTAGTGGAAGAAATCATACACATATTAATTCCAATAAAAGGAAAGCGGTGGGAGAACTTGGCATATTGCACTAACTTGAAAGATAAAATATATGCAAGATTCACTTGTTCACCAAGTAGTCATGAGTTTTCCATTGATGCCCACTCAATTGGCTGGAATGTAATTTAGAAAAAAGTCTCAAAACAAGTCTCATACAAGTCACTTCTCCTACAGTCCTTTGGTGTTTATGGTGAAGAAAACGCAGTGTTTGGGTGTCTGAACAGCAAAATTCCTTGAAAAAGGCACACTCCATGGTACAGCAGCACTCAAACTCAGACCAAGCTCAAAACATGAGTGCAAATGCAGAATCAATTCAGGTGTTTAAATAAGAACATGACATACAGTTAATATGACCTCAGAGGAAAAATGTAAATAGGATGAAGAGATGAAAAGCAGTAAGGGATGGAAATTGAAGGCCTATGCTGGATACAGTAAGACCCAATAAGAAAATGTGTTCCCATGTGAACAGTAGCAAACGGTTAATCTGCTGCAAACTTATGACACTTCCAAAAAGTCTACACTTTACACTCCTATCTCATCAGGTAATATATCCCATGAGATGCGTCATACAAACACAAGTATTTCAATGTGCCAAAAATGAGCTTGGTGTGGACTAATTCCCCCACCCACATCCCCACAAAGCTTTAGAAAGAAGCACTTATGGAACTGGTATGTGAACTGCCCTGATGAAGTATTTAAGATAATTTTACAAAGCAGTTGGAAGCATGCTCTGTCCTGAGGGCATCAGATCCTATGTGGCAGTGCTCACATAATTATCCTAAGATGGATTGCCATATCACTCCCTGGGCCTCTGACTGGAATAAATCCCACATCCAGCTAGAGAAAGAAAAATGTGACTTGCAGGACTGGCATAAATCTTATTACATCTCAGAACTCTAAAGAGAGACCCAAACCTTTTCAATCAGTGATTTCTTTTAAGTGTCATTCAATTCTAGCCTCTGCAGAAAATACTAGTGGTACCCACATTAAAAAAAAAACCATGTAGCTGAGATATTACTTTTCAGCTGAGCCATCTCCTGAAACTACATGTCCCATGTCTCTGTGGTATTCTTTAAATTGACTGGCTAGACTTAAATGAATGACATCACATGTCTATAATTATGTGATATTTTCTCAATGTGAGGTACTGCTGAATTTTTTGGGGCTGCGTTTACTGTATCTACACCCGACTCCATAAATATATTTTGCCAAATTATCGACAAAGCTGTGTCATGCTGACAAAAATGCATTGCACAGTTACTGAACAAGTTTTGGTTCAAAGACTGGTATGGGTAGGAGTTCCTTGAGAAAAATGGTATCTCACATGCTTAAGAGACTTGAAGCCTTTGCACTTTGCAGCTGAAAAGCTATACTAATTCAAACTATGCTTCTGTACAGCCACAGAATTCAAATTAAAAATCACCATCACTCAAAATATATAGAGATTAGATGCACAGGCCAACACTCAGGTTGTAACTTGAGTTTACTCTTCGGCACGTATGAATTGTCAGAACCTGGGTACTGGCTGCTGTTCCAAGAAAAGAGGCCAAAGACTAAACAGGAGTGAAAACAGACGGATTCTTTCTTCCCTGTAAATAGACAAGGTTCAGGCTACTGAAGCAGTTTAAGGTTGTCTCTGCTGATGATAATCAGCATCGTCATGCTCAAGGAATGAAAGAGTCACTTAATTCTCGAGGTATGCCAGGCACCTTTGACAGTTCCACTGGAGCCGCATGTGTTGTGAAGTACAACTACCCCAAGAAGTGCAGGCATGCACTTCTGCACAGGTCTGTTGATTCAGCTGGGAAGAAACATCTACGACAAAGAAGTCCAAAACATTAATAAACTTGTCTTTCTTTTCACATTTTAGATTGTGAAAATTTAGATTTTAGATTACTTTAGAACTTCCTCCTTTTTTTAAAATCCTTTCCTCCTGTTATTATTGAAGTTATTTGGACAATTTATAGCAGCTTTGCCTTCAGTTCTACTTTTGAAACAGTAAAAAAAAAGAATATTACTGTTGTGCAGAATTTTTCCTGTTCCTTTATTATAACTTTAAAAGAAAAGTGACTAAAGCCTGAATTTTGTTGAGCTTCCCTATGTCTTCTTGAAAACAGAAACACTGTCTATGGGGCATTTTTAAGATAAAAAGATCATACTAAATGTATTTCTACACTGAAATAATACTGTCATGAAGGGAGGAGAGAAGAATATTGTTTTCTAAAAATAGAAGCCTTATAAAGATATTATCTCTGTCCTGATCTTAGTTTCTCTCCTCTGCATGAAATATATCCCAACTACAACCAGTACTTTAGCCCCATAAGCATCTTTCAAACGTAGCTGTTGCATCTGAATTGCCAGCAAAAGTGACTAGGAAAGGGCTTATTTCTCAGCTTTAGCGCACCAATTTGTCCCTATTTTGATAGTGACGAAAGCACTATCAATCTTGTCTGCACATGTTTATTTGTTCCAGTAACACTCTTTTAAGGAGGGTGGATCTGGTTCCTACCTCCATCGTGCAGGTCCTATGGTATAGTGCTGTCTGGTGGGGCAGACTTGGAGAGCCTGGCAATGTCATCACTCCACTGGGCAGAGCTGTTACATTTTTGCTGAACAGTGCAGCACTGTGGAAGAATATTAATTCGTGTCCTTTTTAGGCAGTACTAATTGGTCCATGAGGAGTGCGACGCTGACCTGTCTCTACTGCCTCCAGATCCCAGGCTAGTTCAGCTCATTCAGAGTATCGCATTGCACTGAATCACACTAGGTAGCTTTCCTGCTTCAGCAAGAGCTTCTTTCACATGGCTGCATAAGGCTTGAGGACTTGAGCTGGACTTGGCAAATATCAGATGTAAAGTCAAATTAGCTGGTGGCCTGCTGTCAGAGAGACATCTTCTCGTACGTTGTGGAAATTACCGTTGATGAAACCAGGCTGATACATTGTTCTTGCAAGTCTTCCATGCAGAAAAATTGCTTGTACAGTTCTGTAAGCATGGTGTAGCTGTAGTAGCCAAAGACCAAATGTTGTGAGCCAATTGCAATTTAACTTATCCTTACACTTATCAGTTAACAAAGTCTTATGATGTCTCAATATATCTGAATGAATGCTTTCTTTTTTTCTTTTAGTTACTCAAATGTAGTTCAAAATGCAATTCATCATAGGCCAGTTTCTGGCCTATGTATGCATGACAACCAAAGGCTCATTGGCAGTCAAGGTTTAAAACAGTGAATAATTTTACTTTCCTCAGGTTTTTGCTTGTCAGTTTCCTCAGACATCTCTCCTCCACCTTTTCCACTTCACCACTGGGTTTCATATTTCTTAGAAAAGAAATGGATCTGTGCTTTTTGCACATATTCCAAACTACAGACTATTCTTAGCCTCAGGGAGACCTTATGCCTTCCCTTCCTTGAACCGGTTCAAACGTGGTGAATGCATTCCTGTTGTGGCCTTTTTCTGGCATTACTGATACACTTGAACCTTTTTGGCTATTTGGGCAGGGGAGAATGCAGTATTCACTTTAAAAAGTATTCAGGAGATAAACACAGAGAAAACTTCAGCTTACAAAGTCAAAAATATTCCAACAATAATATGATGAAGCATATCAGAAAATGCTTTTATCAAATTAAAAATAATGAGCAAAACTAAGTAGAAACAATAAAAATAAGTGGTTACTTGAAAAATGATTGTTAATTGGCTTTCAATTTAAAAATTTTGTCCACAAATATTGAATATTTAATCAGGAAATTTCATTCTGCTGATATGAAAAAATTATTATTACGTGGTATAACATGATTTTTTTAGCATTTCAATGTGCTGAACAGACTGAACTGATTTTGGTTCTATATTAACATTGTATCTGCCTGTGATAGAATACCTGCATCTCACAGAAGTTATCAGGCTCCTTAAGCTCTTAACCCCTCAGAGGCAAAGCTTCTTGATGGGACTATGTCTTCCATGTTGGAAATGGCATGCTGTGCATAAAGAGAAACGGTCTGATGAGCAGAGAGCAGTGGAAACCTGGCAGCCCTGAACTACAGAGCAGAGAGTGCCTTACAGCACCATGAAGTGCAGAAGGGACGTGAACGTTTTTTATTCAACAAACAGAAATGAAAATATTCTGACTCAATAGTGTTTCAATGCTTTATGTTAATAAAAAATAAGCAAATTATATAACTCAATATTTCTTAAATAAAATTAGGCATACTTCCTCATTCTGTATTTCTCAGTGTTTTGAGGTGAATGTTGAAATTCAGTGACAGAAATTCTGAAATTTGACTTCTGTTTGGCTCCATTAGTGACCAAAAAAAAAAAAACAAACCACCCCAACTTTATTTTCTTACGTCCATGTGAAAAATGGATCTCTTCCCTCATCATATTCCTGTTATGTAATTCTTGAAATAAATACATCCTTTAGAAAACTCCAAGACTGATTTAGATTAAATGTATTCCCCTACAGCTGCCTCACAAAATCCACTAGACATTGAACATGTGTCTTAAGGATGTGAGCTTCAGCTGAAGTTACACACATAAATCTGAGGCAGGATATAGTTCAACTTACAGCTTATGTGGAACATTTTCATAAATGCACTAAGTAAGTGATAAATGAAAAGCAAGGTCAACCCAAAGGTGTAATAATAACAGAAATTGTAGAAAATTAGAATGTTTCTTCATACAGCACATGATTTCTTGCGATGCACACCCTTGACAATTATTTTTAAGAAATTCTTGAGATAGCTGTTTTCAAAAAGAAACATTGTTTCTTTACAATCTTGTCCCTTTCTAAATGATGTTTTCTTCTGTTCAAAAAGTAGGACCAAGTAGTCATGAAATAATAAAAGCTTTCCTTTTTTACATCATAATTGTTGTTATTTTCCTAAGTTGTGAGCCACATTTTGGCACAATATAAGAGAGCAAGATGTTTAGCAGCAATTAATAGTTACACCCTTGCTTATTTGCAAAAGAACCTGTTATACTTTTAGTTCACATTAAGGTATTCTTTATATCAGTGGTGTGACCTTTGCCAAGAAAAAAAAATGCTGAGTCCTATACAACTGGTAACTGATGAGAAAGTAGAATCTTTCGTTCTGCCAATTACAGACAGTAATTGCCATGTAATGAAGTTAATGTTTTGTAGAATTTACAACCTGATATTAATGGTGTTTCTTTTCCACCCTCTCTTATCCCACTTAATTTTCACCCAGCTTTTTCACAACAAAAGAAACAGGACAATGTGTGAAGGCTCATTAATTCTATTTAGTTTTGATTTTTTTTCCTCCCTTCTTTTCTCCCCGCCTCCTGGAGGTGAAACAAGAGCCATGCCATCAGGCCTTTCCGTAAACTCTGGTTCACGTAAGGGTGAAAGTTACAGCCTCCGCACAGCAGCTTGCACCGTATAAATGCTCCCCTTTCAATTTCAGCTCGGGCCGTTTAATGGCCATGCCGTTTTATTGCCTTCTTGATCACCAATTACACCACCAAGAACAATGAGCCCAACACTTAAACGAGCAGGCCTCAAATTTGCCTTCATTTGCCAATGTGTTTCATAGCAACACTTTCTTTGAAAGCGCGGATCACCTAATTACGAGGATGAAGATGGATCAGGGTTTGAAAAAGGCTCTCAGCCCCAGAACAATATGCTAACCTAACTGTACTCTCTGTACTCCTACTGTATTATTCTGACCCCAGGCTGCCCTTCTAACACTCTGCCTGACCTCCCGCCTCCAAAAGGAAGCCGTGCCTGCCCTCCCTATCTCCAGTGTCACTGCAGAATTTGGGAGGGTGCTGCTGAGCCTGGTGACAATGGAATCTAGGAAAAATAAATCATAAGACAGGAACTAGACAAATTGAGGAACCACAGGATACCAAAAGCATTTCCACGTTATTCTGGTTGGCTGCTAATGGCTGAAATGAATAAATCAGGATGTGTTAACTCCAGTGTGCTTCTCAGGGCAAATGTTAAATACCTTACGTTCTTTGTTAGGAACTAGTAGCAGGGCTGAGGTATTGTAGATGCTTGCTACTTTACAGGGATTTTGAAGTGACTGCTAATATATTGAAAGTAAACATAATGGCAAAATATGGTAAAAATACAAAAAAAAATGGAATGAAGTTATATACAAGTTCAAATACTAGAGTTATGGAAATTACAGATGTTTTCCCTGTTTAAAAAATATATCTTAATATGAATTTATGGTTACATATATCCATTTACATAAATCAGTTGCCTAGATATTTTGATTTGGTTCTTTGCTGCAAAGTGCCACTGGAAAGAATGTTACTACCCCAATATTAAACATCCAGTGTGTCTACTACACACACTGTACCATCTCCCTCCAGTTCTGGTGTTGCCTCCTCATTCTGTGGGATGTCCTGTCAGAACTGATCCGCTGAAGTAAAAATTAGATTACCGACATTCGTCACCATGGAAAGGTTTATCAGATTAATTCTGGAACTATGCATTAGTATTAACACAGGTGGACTCAGGTTTTGTAATGATATATACAACTGATGACAATTTTTTGTTGCCATTTCTTTAGGTTTCCAAGTTCTCCTAACTGAAGTTAGTTCATATCTAACCTTATAAAGATTTATGTATGCAGTTAACTTTACATGCTGTGTGTGGTCCCAGGAAACATCCAGTAGCTAATAAGTATTTGCAGGATTGGGGCCTTTGTTAAAGAGAGAAAAAATGTGTGGGCTAATTGTTACAACACAATTATGCAGTAATAAACACAATTAAGCGTTTGCTTCAGGGAAAGAATCAAGATTTCATTTTCAGTTTTAACTTTCATGTTTCTTATCTTCCAAGGCTGCAAATGTATAAACTTAACATTATAATAATGTAAGGCTTTGTGTCCTGATTTTCCATATGGAATTAAACAGAAAATTCAAAGCTTCTGAGCCTGGGTAGCTGACAGTTGTTCCATTTTCTGTTGTGATCTCACTGCTAGCAACTGCAGGAATCTCACAGGAGAAACGAATTCTCTTTTACTGAGGAAGTTAACTGCATACGATCATGAAGATTTGAGAAAAAAACCTGTTCCTATAGTGAAATCTTTTCTGTATTGGAAAGACCTTTGTTACCATGATAACTGATTGCATTTAAACAATGTCAAAGCTTCCAATAACAGAGGTGCTTTGTGGATTTAAGCTTTAAACACTTAACATTTTATTATAGTTTGTCTTTCTCCTATGCATACAGGTGTTATCCACAATATGGACAAGCCAATCAAAACTTTAAAAATTGTAAATCAGTTGGGGGTTTATGACAGCTTATTAAAAAAAAATCATATTTTGTAATGAAAGTAGTGTGCTTTCACTAATAAATGGTCGGACAGACTTTTCTACTACATTCCCAGAATTGACAAATTCTGTCCAAAAAAATTCAGACACAAAGATAAGAAACACGAGCATTTACAAAAAGATGTATAACATTATAAATTCACTAAGCTGAAAGAAATTTATTGCAATAAGTGCCAAAAAATTAGTATATTCTCATCATTTTAGCACAGAAATAATAGTGTGGGAGGGGTGCAAGATGAGAAAGGCATCTTTCAAAATTAAAATGAAACACAGACGATTGTAAAATGGTGTAAATTCACTGAATACAGGTCATTAGAAGCTAAAGATGGGAATACCATGTTTCCAGCACAACATAGGCTTTCAGAACTCTCTCTCACCAAACAGTCTGGCTCTCATCACATTTATACAGAATGCAACTGAACCAATATATCATAAAGGCAAAGTCAAATGAGATCTAAATGAGATTTAAATGTCAAATAGCCACTCTTAAACCACCATAAATATGTTCTGAGTGTATGGGCATGTCTGGCTTTTATTTTCTTGTGAACTTCAATAGCAGAGCAATTAGGGTGGACAGCAGTGCTCAGCAATGTCTTATTGTGATTCAGAGAGATTTCATGTCAACACAGTAATTTGAAGACACAGAGGTATCAGACAAACATAGTAGTTGTATTTTACAGTGAGTTAATTACACTACACCCAGAGTTTTTAAATTAACCTGTGTGAGGTTATATTTGTCTTTTCAAAGTAAGCTGAAGTGCATTTTATATAAATACATGCAGAAATATTTGAGACTTTAAAATCATTAAGGTCTAGGCTGTACCTGTAAGGCCAGTTCTGAGAAAGGCTCTCTTTGGAGGAAGCAGTCTGGTAGAGGTTGTACTTTGAGAACTGCAGCAAGATGGCTGCCACGAACTAAATGAGACTCCAAAATGGAGTTAAAAGCATTATTGTCAAACCCAACTTTACTGCTTACTGGTAAGGATAAGTGCTTCATCTTCTGAGCTTTTGGATTGCTTGGCTGATGAAAATGCGAGGACTTGCATTTCTGAGCAGAAGGCGCAAACTCTCCTCATGATGTGCCTAGCTTCAGAAGTCACTGTTTGTTGAAATACCGAACTTGCTTGCCAGATATTTTAATTCGTCTACAGCCGTCCTGTGGGCAGGGTGGGGCAGATGGAAGCATCCTGATGCAGAACTTTCTTTCCCAAGCTACAGCTGGCAGGTTGGCTCAGACATCTGTGAGTGTCTGTGCACTGCAGTGCGTGGCTGAGCCAGAGAGGGAGGGAGAAAACAATACTGAAAAGACAAATGCTTAAAAATTATTTCACTTGTCTGGTATGTTATTTGGTTTTGACTTCTGAACATGTTGGGCTTTTCTAAATGTAGGAATTCATCAGAAGCAATACTTTAAGGGGAGGTTTTTATTTTCCAACTTCCAGGCTACATTGATATCCAATGGAACATGCAAATATTCAGCAGCTTCCCATCACTTTTGTGTTAGAGCAAGACATTTGCTTTTGCATGGTTGTGATCTTCTTGGCAGAGAAAGTAAAAGCTGCATGATCACTGGCATACTCTTTTCTTTCTCCGTTTGTTGTTTTTCCTGGGAAAGAGAGCTACCTCAAAGTGCTGACATGGGATTTCTTTTTGCTATGTGTTACTCAACAAAACATTGTCATATGAGCTCATAAGAAAAGTCATATGGGTTTAGAACTTTGCTTTGAAGGAGCATGCTTTTTGGAAGCACGTGACCACAGTGCCAAAGTAAAAGACATCTGAAAAGAGATGAGTTAAAAATTGGCTAGACCACAGGACCCAAAGGACAATAATCAGTGGCTCAATATCTAATTAGCAGGGAATAATCAGTAAGCAATACCAGGGCTGATCTTGTTCAGTTGCTTAACTAAAAACCTGGATGATAAAACTAAAGGCAAACATGCAGATGATACTAAACTGGCGACAAGGATGGGGATTGACTGTAGAGCAGTCCAGAGTGATTTTGAGATACATGAAAATTAAGTCAACAGGAACCTCCTCAAGTTCAGTGAGGAGATATGCAAAGTTCTGCACCTGCATCAAGTAGGCATCAGTACAATCTCAAAACCAACAGACTGAATATCATCCCAACTAAAAAGGCTGTGAGGTTACAATGGATGCCAAACTGAATTGGAGTTAACAGTACAATCTCTTCACAAATAATATATGCCACACCTGGAATATTGCATTTATTTTTGGCTACCCAAGTGCAAAAAAGGTGTTGAAAAACTCACAAGGGCCTTAGTGGCAGGTTATCAAGACAGTTAAGAGCCTAGAATACTAGTAAAGTAGCTTCTATCAGAAATAGTGTGGCCAGCAGAACAAGGGAAGAGATCATCCCCCTGTACTCAGCACTGGTGAGGCCGTGCCTTGAATACTGTGTTCACCTTTGGGCCCCTCACTACAAGAGAGACATTGAGATGTTGGAGCATGTCCAAAGAAGGGCAATGAAGCTGGTGAAGGGTCTAGAGCACAGACCTTATGAGTAGCAGCTGAGGGAACTGGGATTGTTTAGTCTGGAGAGGAGGAGGCTGAGGGGAGACCTTATCGCTCTCTACAACTACCTGAAAGGAGGTTGTAGCGAAGAGGGTGTTGGTCTCTTTTCCCAAGTAACTAGCGATAGGACAAGAGGAAATGGCCTCAAGTTGCACCAGGGGAGGTTATTAGGAAAAATTTCTTCATGGAAAGGGTTATCAAGCATTGGAACAGGCTGCCCAGAGAGGTGGTGGAGTCCCCATCCTTGGAGGTATTTTAAAGATGTGTAGATGTGGCACTTAGGGACATGGTTTAGTGGTAGACTTGGCAGTGTTAGGTTTATGGTTGGACTTCATGATCTTAAAGGTCTTTTCCAACCTAAATGATTCTATAATTCTATGATTCTATAAACCCATGACATCCTAAAAGGAGATACTGAGTAAAGTGAGCTTGTTTAATCTGGAATAAAGGAGACTAAGGGAGGGAATCTGTGACCAGCCTACAACTGGTTGAAGGAGTTACAAGGATAATGGAGCTAGATGTTTCTCAGCAGTGACAAATGATATCACAAGGAGAAATGACCACATGTCATGGTTTGGGATGTTTGACTGGATGTTAGAAAAAATTTCTTCATTAAGACAGAAGAGTAACACTAAACCAGAATGATCAGCAGAATGGTACCCAAGCTATAGTAGAATCTCCATCCTTGAAAGTTCTCAAAACTTGGCTGGAAGCTTGGTGACCTGATCTAGTGTTGGCAGTAGTCATCCTTCAACTGGGACTAGATGATCTCCAGAGGTCCCTTCTAACCACCACTTCCATGATTCTCTGAAGAAGCCAGGTAGAAAAACAAATGTAGAACAGAAAAGTAAGTGTGCTGCACTGAAGAGGAGAGAGATCAAAGTTGGAAGATAAAAAAGCACTGAAAAAGAGCTGCTATCTCCTTAAACATGGAAGAGGAGAGCTTGAATTAGCCAGGGCTGGTGCTGGAAAAGAGTTCATACACAGAGTAGTCACAGGAACATGGGAAGGGAAAGAAATCTACACATGGGGAGCAGGATGTAAGGGAGAGAACTGAGGTTTCAGACCAACCTGAAGAATATGCAGGTCCGCATAAGTAGGAAACTTCTTATTCAAAATAACTGACAGATATGTGATAAAAACCAAGCAAACAACCCACGCACCATGTGCCAGAAGCAATTGCAAAGGTTCTGCATATGAAGCTGAGTAGGATTCTGCAAACAGTGTGAAAGAACTTGTTGATCATTCTTTGGCATTGTCACCATAAAGTTTCCAGTGCAGTGCAGCAAGAAATACTACACCTAGCTAAGGAAGATGCTTTAGTGGTGCTTCTAGTCTCTAAACAAGAAGGTTGGAGGTGATGATGAACAAGAGACTAATCAAGGACTGGTGCTGTGAGGAAGGCATGGAGATGTTCATTCAAAACATCCATGGATATGTACATGGTTTTCCTGGTGATAGGCTTGCCATGACTTATAAGAATAATTTAAAAAAGAAATAGAATGAGAAATCTGAACTAGACAAATGGTGTCTTTTCTCCTGGGCTTATACAATGCTACCTAAGTAAAGTAATGTAAATGTGGGAAACAAGGGATAGCAAGAAAGAAAAGAAGTAAAACATCAATATCCATGAGAACATATAAATTTCACAAAATCAGTGAAAAGACTATTCTTTCCATTGGGAAACTGACAGCAAGCACTGTGATCAAATAGGCAGTAGACGAGGCAGAAAAACAGAAAATCCTAAACTACTGGTGCAAGAAACATAATATTGATAACTAAACCAAAAAGTACTGTAGTAAAGCTGATAAGGTTGCATTTGGGAAGAGTTAACCCTCAATTTTTTGAAGTCTAACAAGATTAAAAATAGTCCTGCCCATAATATAGAAGCTTAAACAGCAATTGCTGCAGGAGTGTGGTAGGATGATAGGAAATCTTTTTGAGGAAAGTAAAACTTATGCTAATGGAAAAACTTAAAGCTAATGAAAGAGTTAATTGTCATAAATATTATCTAGAAGTAGACAAAGAAGAAAAAGGGAAGAAAGTTACTTCAGTTAAAAGGCAGTGTTGAGATAAACTGGATTTTAAATGAAGGTGTATATACTCTTGTCTGAAACTAGATTTGTAGTTGTAAAAGAAATTAGGTTCTGGAACAATCTTCCAATATGGGGTGATGAATTCAAAAATTAATAGCTTTTCAAAATTGAGTTAAAAATGTTTGGAGCTGATTATCTGATGTGATATGACCCAGTACAGGAGACTGGACTTTATGATTCAGAAAGTTCTTCAATTCCTCCTTTCTTTTATTCTTGTTTCATCATCATCTTTCTATGCCACAGCCCTTCAGCAAAGATAAGTGTATGTTTTGTTTTGGGGACCTCTTTTAGTTTTTTAGTGAAGCAAAGTAAAATTCAGAGCATTGATTATAGCCAATAGTTTCACCAGAGGCTTTGATTCTTTTCAATTAGTTAAGGAAAATTCATAAACAAGAGAAAGACAATGCTGCTTGTTTATTGTTTGCATGTAATCCTTGATGATGTACTATTTATGAAAAACAGTAGTTACAGTGGTGAACAAACATAGTTTAAGTTAATCCTTGCCTTTCATGAAATAGTTTAGTAAAGACTTCCATTCTGAAATAGGAGCTGATATCCCTCATATATACTAAGACACAGCTTAAGATTCTTGTTCATTCAACAAATAGTCTTACATTCCTTTATTAATTAAACTATGCAGATTACATCATTATGAAGACCTCCCCATTAGCATTGGAAAGCAAAAAAATAATCTGGTAAATCCTTACCAAGAGGATATGTAGGAATGGATGCTGAGAATGAATGGATGTAGTGCTTCAGCAAGTGTCCTGGTTTTGGCTGGGAGAGAGTTAATTTTCTTCCTAGTAGCTGCCATAGTGCTGTGTTTTGGATTTAGTATGAGAAGAATGCTGATAACACGCTGATGGTTTAGTTGTTGCTGAGTACTGCTTATGCTAGTCAAGGACTTTGCAGCTTCCCATGCTCTGCCAGGTGCACAAGAAACTGGGAGGGGGCACAGCCAGAAGAGTTGATCCAAACTGACCAAAGGGCTATTCCATACCATGTGACGTCATGCTCAGTATATAAGCTGGGGGGAGTTAGCTGGGGAGCAGCGATCGCTGCTCGGGAACTGTCTGGGTATCGGTCGGTGGGTGGTGAGCAATTGCATTGTGCATCACTTGCTTTGTATATTATTATTTTAATGTTGTTATTATTATCATTACTATTTATTTCAATTATTAAACTGTTCTTATCTCAACCCAGGAGTGTTTCTCACTCTTACTCCTCCAATTCTCTCTCCCATCCCATCAGGGTAGGGGGAGTGAGTGAATGGCTGTGTGGTGCTTAGTTGCTGGTTGGGGCTAAACCACAACAGCAAGTTAAGGCTCTAACTTACAAAGAATTTTTGTAATTTTTTTCTGTGAAAAGTTTCATTTTAGGTACTAACATAGCTAACTGTAAGGCAAGAACCCTATTGCTTTTTACTTTCCAGATCCCTTCCCCTCCACCATGCTAATTAGGATGCATTGGTATATTACTTATTGCACAGAGAAGTACAAACTATATTTTCAGGCAGACATTTGATAAAACCTGAGTATGTTCAACTGTTTTGAGCTTTTGCAAGGAAGCAAAATCTTTCAAAGGACAGTGACCATGTTTACAAGTTAGGAATACCTAGTGAACATCCAGTGACAATTCCTGGAGGGTTTCAGAAAGTAATAAATGTTGTCTCAAGGATAAAGATAGCCAGTTCCACAACTCAATTGCTTGCAGAGGAACCTTCAGAGAATTCTTTACCTTGTGGCATTTTTGAACATTGCTGTTTACTTAGTGTTCCAGGATGTTCCTTTAATAAAAGGCCAGTTATTATGTGGAATGAATCCCAGCATGAAGTCATATTCCTTCCTAAATGGGTGGTAGCTAGACTTCATAATTTGTTTTTTTGCTTTATGAGCTCAATAATAAAATTGGCCAGGTACAGAGAGTAATTAAGTGCTAGCGATCATCTTCTGAAAGTATGGCATTATTGAAATAAGTTAGAAATTAAGATATATACCATAAAATGAGAAGAAATTATGTCACTTCTGCTAGTGGTTTCTCAAGATAATCACTAGAGTTATGATTTATATGACCCACCCTACATTTACTGACCATTTACACATGAAAAGGAGTTCTGAAGGAAGTTACATTTTGAGTTATTTTCTTATTTTTATTTTTCATTTTTGTGTATGTTAAAACTTGTTTGTGTTGATTACTGAAATTCTGAATTCAGACACAGCCATCTGATACATCCCAGTCTGCCCAAACTATGGACTAAACATGTTTTTGGTAATCTTGAAATAATCCTAGGAAGCCAAAATAAATGTGACAGTTGCATTTATAACTATGGAATATGCTCTATAAAGCAGGAGGCAATGATCAAATCCAACTGAACATCATTCAGGACACTGGGTAAAATCTATCACAGAGTTTTCATCAAAATCTAAACATGAATAATATATGTACACCCTGAATTTTTTTTGGCTTGCCAGTTAAGGTTCAGAATGTATTTTGCAATAGGCACATATCTGCAAGATGAAACATCTAAAAGAAAATGCTATTCTTATAGCTGTGATGTGGAATAGCCTGAGAAAATGTAAGAAAAAATAAGAGTATTAATAATAGTTTGCACATGAAGTTTTGATCCTTTTCCAGAATACCAAGAAAGTACTCATTTATATTGTTGTGATAAATGCATATAAAATTACTAATATCTAAGCCAGAGTATTTTGGAGATTCAAATTCAAGCAGCTTCAATGTGTAGCATAAATACCACATATATTAACTGTAGGCAAAAATGATAACATTTCAGTTTCTTGAGACACCACTGGTGTGACAATTCTTAGTATATTATGCTTTTTTAATACTGGTACCTAGATATAACAGTTTGAACGTTTCCATCTCTTAGCTTTTACAAAATATGTAAAAAAATGTAGCGGGTTTTTTTCTTATTATTCTTTACTCTTCTGTTAGTTTATCATATGGATAGTCTCCAAAGCCAATCCTACAAAAAATAAAAACAAAGCAAAAGAATAACTGCATCAATGATGCAATATGGTTGATTCACTAATTAGATGTGACAGTGAGTCTCTTTTTTTTTTTGTATCAGACATGTTTCTTAATTCAGATTACATCTTGGTTCACAGGAAATTAAGCTTCTTTCTGGATCTTTAATATTATTATCATCCAACTTAACTGAGATGCTGATGCTGAGAAATCAGCAAAGGATGCTTTAAGAACTCATCTGACAAACAAGACATTTCCAGCTGTGTTAGGGAATACAAATAGTGACTGATACCCCAGACAAGCATGATATATCAACATCAGTATTCCCAGTGTCACCTCCAGCTAGTCTAGCTGCTGGCTTTCCAAGAGACACTAAGGGACAGAGAGGAAAGCTCAGAATCAGAAAGTGTGTCTGTCTTAGGCTATTTTTTTCATACAGAACAAGAATACCTACACTGCTGGTCTTTTCACTGAGCCTCCAGTTATAAGTGTAAAGACAACAAACTTTTTGCACCTTAAACAATTCTATACTAATTCTGTAGTGAAGCTACATTTTTCAAAGAAATATTCAAACTTTAGAGAGATTACATGATCAAACATAGGGGTACAATTAAGGAAGGAAACAATTCTGATGATTAATGTTAGTCATGATTTTATTAAAGACATGGTGTTGAAACTTTAATTTAGGCATAGATTAATAGGAAAGAAGTCATGATTTGTACTAACATCATTTCTGTTCATGTTATCTAAATTGTTGATTAAGTAGGCTCATAAGAAACCCAAAATATGTCATATGCTCTGATTACAATTGAATTAATTGTTTTTCAGTTCAACCCTTGCAAATACATGTGTGAAAGATGCAAGGCACTACAGGATGCTACACAAGCAAGAACTACCATCAAGATGAGGTATAAAGATGTATATCCAGTATGAATGATTCTTTGAACATAAATCCTACTCTTTGCAATAACCTTTAAATTACCACCTAGAGTTGCATTTCACCTCAAAAAATGTGTATTGTGCCTGTGTCTTGCTTACAATTGATAGTATTACAGGAATGCATAATTTTCAGAAAAACTGAACAAAAGCAATAACTAATAACAGTTACCAATTTGGTAGATGCAGTTCAACATTTATTATCTTTATGTACTTATCAATATCAGTCAAAACTCTTTGGTAGAATTTCAATGTGTTGATTTCCCACTGTTGTGGTTTAGCCCCAGCCAGCAGCTAAGCACCTTGCAGCCACTCGCTCACTCCCTCTACCCTGATGGGATGGGGGAGAGAATTGGAGGAGTAAGAGTGAGAAACACTCCTGGGTTGAGATAAGAACAGTTTAATAATTGAAATAAAGTAAAAGAGTAATGATGATAATAAGAACAGTATAATAACAATATACAAAGCAAGTAATGCACAATGCAATTGCTCACCACCCACTGACCGATACCTAGATAGTTTCCGAGCAGCGACTGCTGCCCCCCAGCCAACTCCCGTCAGTTTATATACTGAGCATGATGTCATATGGTATGGAATAGCCCTTTGGTCAGTTTGGATCAACTATTCTGGCTGTGACCTCTCCCAGTTTCTTGTGCACCTGGCAGAGCATGGGAAGCTGAAAAGTCCTTGACTAGCATGAGCAGTACTTAGCAACAACTAAACCATCAGCGTGTTATCAGCATTCTTCTCCTACTAAATCCAAAACACAGCACTATGCCTGCTACTAGGAAGAAAATTAACTCTATCCCAGCTGAAACCAGGACACCCATACACTACAATAAATCATTTCAGAACTTAGTAACCATGGTATGATAGAGTTTTCAATTCTCGTCAACGTAAGGAGGAGGGGCAGCAAAACTGTTACAATGGACTTCCGGAGGGCAGACTTTGGCCTGCTCAGGACACTAGTTGGGAAAGTCCCATGGGAGACAGTCCTGAAGGGCAAAGGGGTCGAGAAAGGCTGGGTGTTCTTCAAGAAGGAAGTCTTAAGGGCACAGGAGCAGGCTGTCCCCATGTGCTGTAAGACGAACCAGAGGGGAAGGTGACCGGCCTGTCTGAACAGGGAGCTTTTGCTGGGACTCAGGGAAAAAAGAAGAGTCTACCACCTTTGGAAGAAGAGGCAGGCAACTCAGGAAGAGTACAGGGATCTTGTTAGGTCATGCAGAGAGAAAATTAGAAAGGCAAAATCCCAGCTGGAACTCAATCTGGCCACTGTTATAAAAGATAATAAAAAAAGTTTTTACAAATACATTAACAACAAAAAGAGAACCAGGGAGAATCTCCATCCTTTGTTGGATGCGGGGGAACATTGCCACCAAGGCTGAGGAAAAGGCTGAGGAAAAGGCTGAGGTACTTAATGCCTTCTTTGCCTCTGTCTTTAATAGCCAGACCAGTTATCCCCAGGGCTTTCAGCCCTCTGAACTGGGAGACAGGGATGGAGAGCAGAATGAAGCCCCCATAATCCAGGAGGAAGCAGTTAATGACCTGCTACACCACCTGGATGCTCACAAGTCTATGGGGCCAGATGAGATCCACCCAAGAGTACTGAGGGAGCTGGTGGAGGAGCTTAGCAAGCCACATTCCATCATCTATCAGCAGTCCTGGTTAACAGGGGAGGTCCCAGAGGACTGGAGGCTTGCCAATGTGCTGCCCATCTACAAGAAGGGCCAGAAAGAGGACCTGAGGAACTACAGACCTGTCAGCCTTATCTCAGTACTGGGGAAGATTATGGAGCGGTTCATGTTGAGTACACTCAACAGGCATGTGCAGGTCAACCAAGGGATCAGGCCCAGCCAGCATGGGTTCATGAAAGCCAGGTCTTAAAGCATTTGACACCATCTCCACAGGATTCTCCTAATGAAGCTGGAGGCTCATGGCTTGGACAGGCATACTCTTTGCTGGGTAAAAAACTGGTTGGGTGGCCGAGCCCAGAGAGTTGTGTTGAATAGAGTTAAGTCAAGTTGGCGACTGGACACAAGCTGTGTTCCCCAGGGCTCTGTTTTAGGGCCAGGTTTGTTTAATATCTTTATCAATGATCTGGATGAGGGGATTGAGTGCACCCTCAGTAAGTTTGCAGATGACACCAAACTGGGTGGGAGTGTTGATCTGCTCGAGGGTAGGATGGCCCTGCAGAGGGACCTGGACAGGCTGGACCGATGGGCCGAGGCCAACTGGATGAGGTTTAACAAGGCCAAGTGCCGGGTCCTGCACTTCAGGCACAACAACCCCATGCAACACTACAGGCTTGGGGTAGAGTGGATGGAAAGCTGCCCGGTGGAAAAGGACCTGGGGGTGTTGGTAGACAGCCAGCTGAACATGAGCCAGCAGTGTGCCCAGGCAGCCAAGAAGGCCAACAGCATCCTGGCTTGTATCAGGAATAGTGTGGCCAGCAGGAGCAGGGAAGTGATTGTCCCCCAGTACTTGGCACTGGTGAGGCTGCACCTTGAATATTGTGTCCAGTTTTGGGCCCCTCAGTACAAGAAGGACATTGAGGTGCTGGAGTGTGTCCAGAGAAGGGCAACAAAGCTGGTGAAGGGTCTGGAGCACAGGTCTTATGAGGAGCGGCTGAGGGAACTGGGGTTGTTTAGCCTGGAGAAGAGGAGGCTGAGGGGAGACCTTATCGCTCTCTACAACTACCTGAAAGGAGGTTGTAGTGAGGTGGGTGTTGGTCTCTTCTCCCAAGTAGTCAGTGATAGGACAAGAGGAAATGGGCTCAAGCTGCATCAGGGGAGGTTTAGATTGGATATTAGGAAAAATTTCTTCACGGAAAGGGTAGTCAAGCATTGGAACAGGCTGTCCAGAGAGGTGGTGGTGTCACCATCCCTGGAAGTGTTCGAAAAATGGGTACACGTGGCACTTGGGGACATGGTTTAGTGGGCATGGTGGTGTTGTGTTGATGATTGGACTGATGATCTTAAAGGTCTTTTCCAACCTAAACGATTCTATGATTCTATATGTAACAATCATTGCTGTAAATAAAATACTTTCATCATAATAAAAGGAGGCGGTTCTAATGCAGATCATAAACTAGTCATGCTACATAGCAAAGGTCCCTAACGATTTCAACAATTTATCTTCAAATGTACTTAGTTAATGGTTAAACAACTGAATCCTGTTAAAGTTGCAGAATCTCATGCCTCGAAAACAATAGGCATGGTTAATAAGCATGTTGTCTTTGAGATAGTGATACAGTACAACCTTTTGTATTGTCTGCCTTATGACGGATTTAGTAACATTGTGATTTATGAAGGGCAAGCATTGACAATTCAGCAAGTGATAACATTTATATCTGATACTTAGTTTCCACTGTACTTTATTTCAAAAGTAATGTTGCAGGTAGATGTGCTGGAAAATTATTTCTATTACATAGGAGTTATGCTTCCTCAAAACTTTGAACATTTATATGCCAATACACACTGATAAACTCACCTAAATGCACACATCTCACACATCTTTGCCTTTTTAATAGAACATATGGGGATATTTAATTATGAATGAATCTCCAATTCATTTCTGAAATATAAAACCAGGCCACAATATGCATTTATTGGTTTATATAAATTGAATATATATACTAGCACTGGTTTCTCTTTCATTGGTTAATATTAAGTGTTTCTTTTTGCAACACATTTTTAGATGTGAAATAAATTAAGCAATTTTTTCCAACACCATTAATGAGTGCCAGGTTCCGATGACCTTTTCTTGCGATATGATGTAATATGTGTTCACCATCCTGTAATCTGAGGAGTCAGTGAGCTATGGCATAGGTGCAAGTATAATCCTTTATATCTTTTGAATCTTATCCCTTCTGTATCTTATGGGATGTTACAATACATTCCTTTTGGGAAGAATAGCATCAAACAGATTAGACAAACATTGCAGAGCTTTGAACACAGAGGATCACAGTTTACATCACATGTTCAAACACGTGCATAAGCAGTTATCATTCTCAGCAGGACTGCTATTGAAATCTTTATATCCAAGAATGACAGCATGGAATTTGACAAGTGACTGGCAGATGCTTTGATAGAATTTCCAAAACCACAGCAAAAAATGTTACTTATTCTCAGATACAGGTAAAACTAAACACATAAAACCCAGTTTTGCCCATGTCTGGACTTAGCAATGCAAGGTTCAGCTTCGGTATTTGTTTTGGGATTTTTTTCCCCTAACAAAATGCAGTTTGTGCCTGTAGTCACAGAAATAACATTCAATGACTCAACATTTGGAAGTGTTATATTGCATTTTCTAAAGAGCAGTTTCCTGTACATTTTTAATTCAGAATCATCTATACATGTATACATATATATACACACATTTATAAATTTATACATATATATGTATATATATTCAGAACCAATCTTATATAAATGTTTATTTTTATATATATATATGTGTATTCACATAAGTACTCATGAAACAATAATATTCCTTAAAGGGAAAACCGTATAAAAGGCTCTAAATTAATGATTTCTTTCTTTTCTCCCAGGAGGACAAAACAACAGAATAATATTAAATTACTTAACAGTTGCATTTTACATATTCAAGAAGTGTAAATTGAAATGACAGCTCTGATATCTCAGTGGTGTTGTGTCATGGCATGATTATTTTTCATAACAGACAGCATCACTTACCCACTTGATTGCCCAAACTTGATTTGTTACAAAAGTTCAGCAACACTTGTATAGTTACTACTATTGAGATAGATAAAATATGAATGGTGAATCATTTAAATCTAACGTTTCTTGAATAACATAGACTCCCATTCCAGCTGAGTCTTCCTGATGATCTAAACTAGCTCCCTGCTAATCTTTCTGTGACTTTCATAAAGGAAATGGGAGAGATTTCTATATATTTACATGGAAAATATTTATCTTCCCTCCAGCACCATGTTAATAATGGCACGAGCTGAAAATGTAAATTGCCTTGCTGTACAGTAATATGAGAAATTTCAACATTTACTTTGTCACACATGGAATAATTTTAACATTTAGGTGAGCAATGACACTCTAGTAAAAGATGGTAGATTATGGCTGTGAAACACAAAATGTTTTGTATGTCATAGGAGACAGCATAGGGCACTTTATTCCCCATTTGTTTAATTTGCGAGGTAGAGCTTTGTGGCCTAAAGAATAGCTAAATTAGCTTACCTTCCCGAAATGTCTCTTGTGACTTCCAGGAAAGTTACTGAGCAGTACCAGCTTTGGAGGACAGTAGAGTTTTGTGCAATGAATGGATGTTCAGCAGTGAGAACTTTAGCCTGAGTTCCTATAATTTTAGAACAAGGAACAGAGTTGAACACTAAGACTAGCCTAGCTGGCTGGGCACCTTTTCTATCTTTTTTGATTGGCTATAATAAAAGCTTAGACCAGACTAGACTTCTAACCTATGAACAACTAAAGTTACATGAGATGAATCCCACTCCCAAATGCATTTCCTCATTATATGATTTGATCATACAAACACTAATAAGATTCACCAGTGATTTCAGTTGGGAAGTAGGAGCAGATGACATAATACATCCCTCTCCATTGCTCGTTGCTGCAACATTAGATAGTGAAACTTGTTGCAGTCTCTAGCTTTTGTTCTTGACCAGAAACCAGTCAACGTATTTCACGTTTTTCTGTTTCATGTGGCCTAGATTTGTTGCCAAAGTTCAGCAACACTTGTATAGTTACTACTATTAAGATAGATAAAATATGCATGGTGAATCATTTAAATGTAAAGCATATTGCAGATAAGTCTGGGGTTCCAAGCTGGAGATGCCAAAGAAAAAAAAAGAAATAGATAAAACGGTGAGCAATTAAACTAAAATTTTCTCATTAAGAATGTAAAGTTTGGATATTAAATTTCATCCAAATGATAAAGAGTACAGCATGCAATACAGAAGAGAATTAAAAAATGACTGATACTTACAGTACACAAACAAATTAACAGGAGTTGACCTAAATGATAAGGGTGTTATTGCACATTAAAGTTAGATGTCACTTCCCCTAATTTAAGGGTATTCCAATTAGAGTTAACCTGAAGGTTAGCTACTTTCATCTTTATCATCTTTGTGATAGTGTTAGAACTGATTTGTGGCATCACGGAAATTATGTGCATCACAAAAACGCAGCTAATTATTGAACTAGTCACTTCTTATGTAGAATTGGTTTAATATTTTCAAGCGAATATTTGTGACCTGTTTGATAACACCATCCATTATTGACCTGTGGCATGCCCTGTCTATCTTTCCTTTCTTAAGCTCTAAGTGTCTGCCTGACATTGCATTTTCTCTTGCTGGATAAGACAATAGTTTGTGGGGGTTTTTTAACATTTAACGCCCAGCATGTACAAATGGGATTCTTCAAAAGCACTGAATTTTTATTCAAATTTGCCTTTGCATTTGGAATGCAAGGATTGTTCATGCACTGTCAGCATGAACAGGATGTGAAGATTTGTATTAATTAAGTATCTAAAAATACATTGTTTTGTTCATTTGTTATTAAAAAAATACATCAGGACTATGTTTCTAATAAGAAAATTATCACATAACATTTCATAAGGTTAAAGATGGGTTCTGGACGATTACAGACTTTTTTGGCTCCTAAACTTTGTGAAAAATTCTGGACAACATATGAAAAAGAAAAGTCAAGCTAGAGAAGTTTTGAAAGTTTTCTTATCATTAACATTTGAGCTTGGTTAAACTGAGAATTGTATTGATTTTCAGGGTAAAGCAGGATAAAAACCAAAGCCTTAACATCTTGAAATATTTCTCTACATCTTTTAAGAAAAAATTTTTAGAGCTGAGTACTGTTCAGTGAATACATTATTCCGTGAATTTTGTCATTTTTCATTGAATAAATTATTCAGTGACTTTTCCTCTGACTATGTGTCTAGGTCTATTATGGATATAGTACCATATCATTGAGTATATTACTCTACAAAATCTTAACTGAATAAACTGTTCAATGAATATTTTTCCCTAGAATTTTTCCACTTTTATCCTTTCTTTTTTACAACAGTATAAAAGAATTTATAATTTTCACATCTGAACACAGATGGTGTTGTGAAATTGGTGAAGTGAATCTGGGATTTCCTTTTTGTCCTGAAAACTTGTTTTCATTCAAAAACATGGAGGTGAACGTGGACTGCATTTTACCTATTGCTGTCATTCAATTCCAAGCCAAGCGGTGTAAAACCTAGCTGTTAGAAATTGTAACAGTCATAATAACAGTCTCAAAATATAAGATACTAAGCCTGAAAGGCTACATGAGCTATCTGCAAGGGGAAGTTTCACAGATCTCTAGTCTTATATTCAGAAGGTGGTCTGACAGATACCACTCACACAACAGGTTGATAAAATTCCTTTAACTTTAATACAGAATTTCTAGCTAATATTGCAAATAAAAAAATAATTGGGAAGATTGCTGTGTATGAGGGACCTTTCACTAACAAATGTTTCATTAGCATGTATGTTTAAAACTTTTGATTGGCTGAAGCATTAAGAGCTACTGCTTTTACCTCAGGGACTCAACCTGTCCAGCTGGTCATTAACTGCCCTGTGAATTACCTAAAGGTTACACATTACAGCTAAATTAATAAAAAGCATATTAAGAAAAATGAAATTGGTAATGAACTCTGAAATATCTTTTACATACAATACCATTCAACCAAGCACCATGTCCTTTACAAGGAGACAATAAAGAGCTCTGCCACAAAAATTAGGAAGTCAGAAACCCCTAAGTAATGTTGCATTAATTTACTGGGTGTAAATAATCTTCTCCCAGAATTTCAGCTTCACAGGGCAGCACTTGTGTAACTCACTTCTGGGAATGCAGGATTGGAATGGATCTTCTGGGTGAAAAAAAGTCTTTCTCTAGTATAAGGTACAACATTCATGTCGTGCATTCATATCAGCTTTCAAACTTCCGGTTAAGATGATTCCAAGGAGGGGTTTGGGGTGGGTTTTTTTCTTATACCATTAGAAAGGCTGACTTAGAATCTCTCTCTTTTGATGGCCTTTCTTATAATTCCAACCTGCATTTTCCTAGGGCAATTTATTCATGAGCTAACACTGTTCATTGTTGAGCTTAAAAAGCTCTCTTCTGTCCCTGATTTATTTCTGTCCTGATGAATAAACAAGGACAATGAAAACACAGAGCGCAATATATTCTTTTTCAGCCTTTATTTTATCAAGGGAAACAAGGAAGCTTTTTTATTCTTTCATACTCTCCTTGTAGGAAATTTGTAATGTAATCAAAACAAGTAGCAAGATCGGTATACGTATTTAATATGTAGCAGGTCTAGCCATGAATAAGTTATCCTTTATCTGACCATCAGCTAACATAAAGAACAAAAAGTCAGTGCTTGCCACAACGTGCTAAGGTTCAGACCCAGCAAAGGGACACAAAAATCATTTTATGTAGCTGTGGAGTGTGGGTTTTTTTTCTTTCTGGTAAGCGCACAAGACTCCTGTGATGAGGGCACCTACATGTAAAATGTCCACCCACAGCCACACATGCTGTGAATTTCCAGGACTTACTTCTCAAGGCAGAAGCCAACTGCAGGATGGCAGCATATTCAGGATGAAGACTTTCTTTATTCTTCTCTTCAACTGGGTGTCTAAGCTGCCAGCCATGCAAAATTCAGAGCCATATGGAGGCAAGGTAAAAAGCGAGCAAAATTCTGAAGGTTGGTAGTGAAGATCTTCAACCAAGATATTCTAGGTCCACATGCTGGACTGCTGCTGTCATTTGCATATGGCTATCATCTACGATGAACATTCTGCTGAATTTAATGGTTCATGTTGGTAGGCATGCAGATGCAATCCCAGATGTCACAGGATCCTGTCCTTGCAGTTAAATCTATTTGGAGACCTAAGTTAGGTGCCCAGATACTGCAGTGCCCACACTGCATGACTTATAACTCATTAGGTACCTTAAAATAACAGGCAAACAAGCCAATGGGCTGCTCTTGTTGTTACAGGAAATCAACAAAGGAAGTTCTAATTACCTCACATTCCACTCAAGACACTATATCTTGACCAAAAATGCAAATCTCAGAGAATTTTTTGTCACAGTTTTGAAGGTTATCTATATAACCTGATGTAAGGAAATTGCAAATGGGTTTCGCTGCTGCTCTGTTAACACTGGTGGAGGCTTCAACTGGCCCTTCAAATTTATAACTCAGAGCCTCAGTACAAAAGTTTATGTTTAACAATGTACTTTATCATAATTAGATTCCACGGCCAAGCTTTTATACTTCATGCTTTCACAATTTTCTGTGATAAGGCTTTACCTTCTTAGTTGTATTTTTACCAAACAAGTATTGGCCAAGGCAGGCTGTTGTGTTGCTTCCTGCCACATACAAGCAGGGCCTTTAACAAAAGGCAGTATCTCCATGATTAGTGGATTACATAGATCTGTCTCCACCTTTCCAGCTAGCTCCCTCACTTGCTTTCATATAAACAAAAGTGTTTTGAAACTGATTTTGAAGAAATATCCAAGAACGGCTCTTTCATTATAACAAGATTTTCCATTATTTCAGAAAAATGACAAGTAGAGATCACAGAATGGTTGAGTGCAAACTCACAGTGAAAACCTGGTTTAAGCCAGTAAATCTTGGCAGACACTATCAGCTATTTGTTCACTATCATTAAAACTTCCCATGTAATATTATGTGTGGTAACTACAGGACTTTTAAGCCTTTCCTGGAAATAACAAGCCTTTTTGGAGTCAGGATGACATAGGAGAGAAATCTTACAGCACTTTCCTCAATAACATCATGAGCCAGAAAAAATACATACAAAGGAAATTTTGATATTTGTACAAAAATCACAAGCAGTGAGCCTTCTCTCTTTCATATTTAATAAAGATCTTTCCAGTCAGCTGCAGCTGACGATAAGTATAATATCTTTAAATAGTTAATCCAAGGATCACGGCTCAAGTGCTTTATGTGGTTAGGAGCAAGGAAAGCTGTTAGTAGCCTCAGTGTACATTTCATAAATCCAAGGATTTTTTTATTCTTTTTTTTTTCTTTCTTTCTTTTTGGTTTTTTTTTTTTTGTTTTTGGTTTGGCTTTCTACTATATCTTAAATGCTTTATTTTTCAGGGAGAGATAAGACTTGGTTCTTCACATAAAACTACAGCTTAGCCATTACTTAGTCTTTCTCTGTTACGGAAAAGGTCCTGTCTGTGCACAGATGTCTCAGATTAAATTGTATCTCACAGTCCTTACAGTGCTCAGTACTAGATGAACTGCCAAAAGGGCCGTAGGCAAGAACTAAATTGCTTTGGTTTCAGTACACAGTGAATTTGGCTCAGACAAGCTGAATCAGTACATTAAATGCGAATCCCTCACAGATTTGAAAGCAGCCTTTAGCACAATTATTGACTGTGAGTGATGATTATGTCTAATTGAAGGAGACTTTTGCTACCTGTAGCTCAGTTGGAGTCCATGAGAGCCACAGCAAGGCACTGCATCTTAATTCAATGTTCCAGCTTGAAAGAAGCAATTGAACCTAAATCCTGAAGTGTATACACATGGTCGATAAACTTTAATAAACTTTACAGGTTCAGTAACTAGACTGAGTGTATATAATTCAATTTTTTAATTCAGGAAAGGAAAATAGCTAACAAGTATGTTAGGCTACAATAATGTATTAGTTCATCTCATGCAGAGGCCCTCTCAGTAAAAGGAAAAGATATAGTTTCATGCTTGTCTTTGGAACAAGTCATAAATCTGCCGTTCTATACACTGTATTAATGCTCTACAGGTGGGAGATTACCGAGTTACTTGGGTATGACCCAACTTCCAGTAAATTTGCGAGGAAAACAAAATAATTTGACAATTTTGCATCTTTTGCTGTGGAAGTTATGCCAATAATAAAGAGAAATGAATGTTTTTCTTAATAGATTCTGCCTCTTTCCCTGAGATTTTTTGGCATGTTTTCATGCTATAACAACCCTCTTGTACAAAAAATGATTATATTCTATGTCTTAATCCTTCCAAAAAAAGTTATTGATTTTTCTCAGTAAACAAAAATAGATACTCTCAGGACCCTACAATCAGAATTGTGCTTTTCTTCTGTTCTATAAAAATATTAAAATCTGTTAATGTGTTCACTGTAAACATTCTCTCCCACAAACATTTGTTGTGACCTATTAGATCTTTTCTACACTTAGATTAGGTTCCCTTGGCACCATTATTATGATAACATTCACAAAAAAAATCTGTGCCAATGCATTTTTCATATTTTCCATGAACTTGTAACTATCTGAATCATGAAAACTTTCTATTTAAATTGCTCCCTTACTAAATAACTGATTTAAAGGGCACATATGAGCCATACACATTGTTTGTTCCTTCATTCTAGGAGCTTGCTTACACCTTTTGTAGGCCTGGGCTTTTAGAAAAGGAAAAATAATTTGAACCTCATCTTGGAAAAGCAATATACACACAGCCTGCATGAGCAATAGGGAAGGCAGGATGAAAACAGAGATCTGTGATAACATAGTTTGGCAAAATCATTCATAATCTATAGTACACAAAAAGCCTTGAAATGTATTATGAAGTATCTGTGGTTGCTACATGCAGACAAACCTCCACACCATTTCTATTGTGTGTCATTTTGGGCTAACAAACTGACGACTAGGGAGTGACCTCACTTCAGCATCCTTTATGCATACTTTCTGTAATTTCCTAGATTTAAAGCAAGAAAAGCCCTTAAAGTTGTCCACTAGCGGAAATGTTTAAGTTCACAGCACAGACTGCAGTCTCTTGGGCTAATAGATTAGCTGATGGTGACACTTTGAAATTTTATAGGTGGATCAGCTTTATGAATTACACACTCTCTCTTGTATGGTTTCCGGGTATGTGAGAAGAACAAGGATGCTTTTCCAAGGTTTCAAGGAAGCTACACAGTAGTAGCTTCCTCTGCTCTTCTTCCCTAAACTTTACTTTTTGGATTCGTTATTACTAAACTAATTTTGCCTGTATTTACATCTTGTCTTCCTCAGCTCTTTGTTCCCTTTCACATATGCTGTTTCTTCCACTCTTCAGATTTTCTTTCTAATTATATTTACCTGCATTCAATTTTTTTCTAAACTTTACCAACGCCATTTAATACTTCATGTCTTCTCATGTCATTCACTTTAACCAAGCAGTCATCGTCTCTTCCCCCCAGCTATGAGATCTCAGTATTCTCTACTGAGTGCCTTGCATTTTAATTTCCTTTTCTGTTTCTAATTCCAGTCCGCCTATTCTATTCCCTTTCTGTCCTAGGTCCAGCATATTTCCATTCTCAGTCTCATTCTTCCCTCAGTGTTGCCTCTTATTTCTCTGGACTACCTCCTTTCCAACTCCAGTCAATTTTTTCTTCTCTTCCCAGGTGTGCCGTCTGCCTCTTCTCAGTCTTCTCCCCTCTCTCATGGTTTAATAGGGTAAATCCTTTGCACTGACAGAAAAGGTGAGCAGATTTCCTGAACTCAGTTCTGGTTTCCAATAGCACTTCACCCCACAGACACCAGTAGCAAAATTGTAGGGTCATTCTGTGGGAATATTTTATGCACAATGTGCTCAGCACACCAAGCTGTGGGGAGGCAGAATATTATTTGATCAAATGAGAAGTTGTCAACCTAAATAAGAATGTATTCAGCATAAGAAAAATGCAATTTGTTCAAGATTTAAAACATGTTGCTATTTATGATAGCTTGTCCAAATTCAGCTAATTCAAGCTGAATCTGCAGTCCAGCTGTTTTCCAAAACACAAAACTGCTAAAACATCTGAAAGGAAGGATCTTGGTAATTTTTAACAGTGACAAAAAAAGCTGAAAAACCTAGTTGAAATAAAAAGAAATCAGACAAAAATCAGGCACACTGTATGGGAAATTTCAGAGCAAAGAAACTTTGTCAAAATTAAAAGAAAACAAAATCTGTATTTTAAAAAGCAATGTCAGGCAACCAGTCTTGCTTGCAATATTGTTCATTATTCTGGCAAACCTTCCTTTCAAGTAAGGGGAATTTTATCTGAAGGGGAACACTGGGAACAAACTGGATTTTTTTTTTTCTTGATATGGGGTTGGTGGGCTGACATGTTCCAAACAGTCTCTGAAATTCAATGTTTCGATCCAGCATTTAGCTGGAAAAATTTAAATAGTGACACCAAGATAACATTACGTTTTAACAGTCAAACAATAGGAAAAAAATTATCTCACAAATAAAACACACAGGACAGTAAGAAGTGGCTTAGCTTAGGATATCAGCTTATCCCAGGTAGGGTTTTGAGCCAGGATCTTTAATAACCATTAATAATGGCAGAGACTTATTTTTATGCAGAGCTTTACAAAATTTAAGTCTTCTCCCTTTCTCACTATTGCTTTTTCTATAAAGCAGTAATTTATAAAATACTGCTTGCAGTTAAACTTTTTGTGGAAAGAAAGATTAAAGAGTGCTTCAGAAAATAAAATACTGAAGAGAAACAAAAGGCTGTTACTGTAAAAAAAAAAAAAGGTATAAAGAAATTGAGACATGAAGGGAAGGGGAAATTTATATTAAAGTTACTGTATATGTTTGAGACCTATTTATTTTTACTTACAGGATCCAAGCTGTCATGTACATATATGCAGAACCTGCAATGAAGTCAATAAAATCCATAACACACTACTGCTTTAATTTTTTGATGTTGAATTTAAGTGTTATTATTTTTCTCCATGCTTAATCTGCATTATCTGAATTTTCATAGAAAGATTCAATGAAAACTTTACAACCATTCCTCAAAATGAGTTCAGTGACTTTTATAGCTGAGGTGCTATATCCACAACCAGGTCCAGAAACCTCCCACAGATAGATATTGTAGTGTAGGTTAATGGTTGGACTGGATGATCTTAAAGGTCTGTTCCAACCTAAATGATTCTATGATTCTATGATTCTATGATTCTATTCTCTTGAACACAACACGGCAGGAAGCCACAGCCTCCTGAGAAAGCCATCTCCTTCTTCTCATTGAATTTTGAAGTCAATGGAGCTATGAGCTGCTGTCTTGCACAGAAGCAACGTCACCTACTCAGTGACCAGTAACATCTTCCCTCTCGAGCAGAAGGGCATGCTGAACTACATTCAGTGTCTGCCAATAAATTTAACCTCCTTTTTATAAAAATATAGTGGAATATCACTTTTGAAATGTTAAAATTTTACACAAGGCCCCACATCTGCTGTTCAGAAAATAGTTCTAAAAGTCACTGAGAAATTCCTCTTTGAGAGTGGGTCACACATAGAAAATCACAGCTTACTATTAATAGAAATTGCTTTTGCACAAAGGACAGAACTCTGTGCTGAGGGACAGAAGGTCCTAAGTTTCAAACAGAGCTGGTCAAAATTATTCTTTCCTACAATATGTATTTAGAAAAACTTTATTGAACTAATGCATGAAAAAAGACCAACTTTTCTCTTTTGAGATTTTAATGAAAATTTAAAACTTTGAAAAGCAAACTCTGTAATTCCTATTTACAAATTCATCAAAAGATTGTGTTTCATGGAAATATTTTTCTTTATGACATGCTGCATTAAAAAAAAAAAAAGGAAGAAATTAAACCAGACTTTGAAATATGTTATTCTGAAAGTGAAATTTGCCTTTTTAAAATTATTTTCATTACCTTTATTTTATGTCATATCAAATTATTATAAAAACAAGTCTGAAGCAAGATATTTCAATCATTTTTAAGAGAAAGTATTCAACAATATGTTTTCATTTCATTACAGAAAAAAATACATTTTTTGTCTGAAACATAACATCTAGTTCTCACCTAGCTAGATTGTTTGTCCCACAGGCCCTAAGCATCCCACTAAGTACAGATGTGTTATGAAGGAAGAACAATGATGACAAGGTTTTTCTTCGCTTACAGCACTGGATTGAGGTTTAGCTGAGTTTAATTATTTCAGTGTATGTATTTTATGTGGCCAAACTTGCTCAACACTGTCTACCTTAGGCTACTTCCATTCACTTAAAAAAATTCTAATGGGACATCAAAGTGATGTGTGGTAATTATACTACTGAAAGTATGCTTTTAGCAAATATTAGCATTGTATTTGTTAACAGATAATACAATAAACCACCTATGGCTATGGAATTGTTACTGGTATAAATGGGGTGAATTCTTACAATACTCATAATTTCTTTGTGAGCTTCCAAGAAAAGGAACTGGTGTATGAACTTAAGATGTCATGTCTACATTAATCATTTCAGATTGTATTTAGTAGAAGTTTTTAGAAATTACTGGGAAAAAATGCATGTATTCTATCTAAAAACAAAAGAGGTGTCAGGATTTTATGATACCTTAGATGTGATATCAGCTGCTGGCTACAGAACATAGCTATCATAACCTTTTAAATTCTGCCTATCTTAAAATTTCCTTAAAATATTAAGGCTAATAATCAGAACTTGAAATTGGAGATCTGTTCTATATACTAGGGATATATCCCCAACATACAAATATTATGCATTGGCGGGGTGGGGGGAGCCTTCCTTACTCTGCTGAATTTCTTGTAGTTAACAGCTGGAACCAGTAAAAATAAAATGTTTAAAATTGTGTAGATTATGCCTGGGTTTTGCATTTAAATATACTATGCAGCCAATAGTTCCAGAAGGAATAAGTGAATGCACATACTCAACTAAAAAGTGCTGAAAAACTCTGTTTTTCCAAGAAGAATGGTAGCACTTTCTCAGAAATCCCATACCTTTAAAGTGTCTTACATTTTGTTAATTTCTGTTCCTCAGCTTTGGGGTACCTATCACAGTAAAAATTTTGCCTAGTACCTAAGAAACTATCTATCTCAATAATTTACTTTAGCTAATACTGAGAAAATAGTGGTGCATTGAAATCCAAATGAAGTATTAATAGCAAAATAAATAATTTTGTCATGAAATTCCAAAAAGTGTTTCTTTCAGTGTGGTTACTCAGTCTCATGGTATATCCCATATTTTTATGATATGCATGACTAAATTAAGTTCTGCATTTAACAGGGAGAAAAAACTTCAGATTTATTTCATATAAAAAGCCAAAGCACACACCTGTCGTTTTCGGCAGTGCTCATCTAAGAGCTCTCATCTATCACCCTGGAAAGTAAAAGTCTGAGATTAGGTGTACAGTTTTGCCTGTGAATATACAAATAACCTGAAGAGCCAGGCAGAGCTTTATGGTCACTGAGGTCAAGAAAAGGATTGTCTCCACAGAAAGTGGGAAGGCATCAGCATTTCTGGACAATCTGCATCCACACATACGCACGTCTAAGTCCCTGTTGTTTCACAAAGCCACTTGAAATTGTTGGTCCTATTTCCACTTCTTTCATCTGACCCTGCGAGCATATCTACCCGAGGAGCTGAAGGCAAGGCGATGACGGTGTGAATGCTGGTTTTCAGCTGCTTGCTGATTCTCGGGCATCATGTTTTCTGCAGCGTAGAGCTCTACCACCTATTCCTAAACAACTATTCTAAACAACTAATTCCCAGATAACTAATCCAGATGACACTTTGTCTTTCATCTATTGCTCCTTCAACTAGCTATTCCTGCTTCTTAAAGATCCCCACTGCAAGTGTATCGGTCAGTCACTTTAGTGTGAGCAGCATAACACACTCCATATGTAAATGGTTTTTGTTCTGCAGCCATTGCAAGTTTCTTTGCAGTACTTTAATATTTCATTCTATTTTTCTGGGCCAGTTGTAGCCCAGATCTAGTTCCTATCTCTTTAAGCCCAGGTCTATTTCCTCTCTTTCTAAGTTTATTTAATATTTGAGGCCAAGAAATTCCAACAAGAGGTGCACCTGTTCATAGCTAGTTTGAATTTGACTGAGTGTAACTCTATTAGATGGGAGCAGTGTCTGTGTGTGTGTGTGTTTCACAGCACAACAAAAAAAGATGAGGATAACATTTTTCCCATTAAAATGATCATTTTCATTTTAGCTGTGTCATACCACTTAAATGTTGTTTTTCTCCAAATATTTGAAGCATAAAGTGTAAAATTTGAGATGACATCAACTAAAAATTTTGACCAATGGGAATAGTGCAATATGATCTACTGTATAAATAGTATAAGCAGCCACCTTTAAAATGTTTATATGTAAGTTGCAGGCAAAAAGAGCTCATGGGAGATCTGAGATACTTGCACATAGTTGCTGGTGGTTCTACTGCTTTTCTAGTCCCAGGTTTGTTCATTTAACACTGAGATAGTGGACATCCACTTCCACTCATGATCTGACTTCTGTCTACCTCATATTTGGTGAGATCAAAATCCAGAACACAGTAACAAAGCATGGCACTAAATCAGATACCTGCTTTTTTTTGCCTAGCCAGTAGTAATGACTTCCAGAAAAACAGCACCAGATCCAGGGCACTGTGGCTGGTCCCAGGTGCAAAAGGCATTTTCCTGAAAATTCAGAAAAGCAACATGCATCTAGCCCAGATTTCAACAGGTTGAGTTAATCATGTTTTACTGTACTTTCAAAATCACCTTTGCAATTGATTATAAATACACTACACAATGTGTAGTGTTCAAGCCTCGTGAAGCTCTGAGATGCTTGAAATCTCACCCCAGAAAGAAACAGTATTCTTATCTGGACCAGAAAATATTATTCAGTGATGAAATAGCATACAAAACTTGCAGTAGGTGCAAACTTGGATAGAAGAATTAGTTCTTTGTGGTATCAGCATGACTTTCCATGCCCAACTTCTGTGACAATGACAGTCAGAGCACAGTTTAAAGAACTCCACAGACAAGAGCAAAGGACTATTTTCAATTCTGCATGCAATGCGTTACACAGCACCAATACAATGGACATCAAGTTTTGCACCATGGGGCAGAAATAGAGTGCAGAATAGCTTCTTTGCAATCTTTCTCTGTTTTGTTGGTTTGTCTACTTTTCATTTACAGTTTAAGACTGACTTGATATTTTGGAATATTCAGTAAGTGGCTACTAATGCTAACTAATTTCATTAATGGGTTTGTCACATTTTACACCTGCTGTTCAGGTTCGTTATTTAACTTGCTGTGAACAACAGCAGTTGTTTCTTTGTCAGGGAATCTCTCATCCAGCGGAGAGTCTTCTCTCACGTCAGTGACCCTGGGAGGCGAATGATGGGGGAATTGGCTTGGTAAAAGTGTGATAAAAGTGTGACATTCCACTTAATAATTACGTTTTCATGAAAAATTCCATGTTTCAGTAGTACCATTTAATGGCATCTGGAAGTGCTTTTCTTTCTAATCAGGCCATTGGAGGTCTAAGCTGAGCAGGAGCAATTGGTCTTTCTGCATTTTAGTAGGGGCAATGACGAATGGGTCTTATGTAAAGATGCCTCTGACCTAAAGCAATGAATATTTTTCCAGTTCTACTGGCATCATGTTAGATAAAGGTTATTCTGCTGTATAAACAACTCTCTCCCCTCCACACAAAAGAGGGATTATTCCTGGATTATGCCAGCCTGCTTCCACTATATTGAAAAAGGTTGAGAACCCACATGCAGCTTTTTATGTCTTTCCCCACCAAGTGCATGCCATTTCAGCAAACAGATACAATTTGATAAAGGCTCCTTATAAGAATTATTATGAGCATTTTATTTTAGAGGAGGAAAAATGAATAACTGTTTTCCATTTTCTTTGTGGCATGCAAACTCCCTTACATTTACACATTATGCAAACTTCAAGGAGGAAGCAGTTAGCATGTCAGAGAACCGGCAATGATAACACTTGAGTGGAGCAGTCTGTAGCAGTCTCTTTAGTTTCACGACAGGCACATTAGTCTGGATGTTAGCTGCTTCTCCTTAATTGGATTGCTTGCATAAATTGCAATACAAGGTGGACATGCGATAGCTTTCTTTTTCACCAATCAGTCATGTCAAGAGAACCTTATGTATTTTATATAGAAAGTAGAAAAAATGATAATTTGAAGAGATGAGAAGATGGTGCAGGGTAAAAGCTGATATTCTTCCTTTATAACAGATAGCCCCAAGTTGTAGAGACCATTATTTCTTGCATTTTCAGAGCAAATGAACTTGACAGATGGCTGTGTCACCTAAACCCCTACCTACCAACTTGATTATGCAGAAAACAATACAATAGAAAAGAAATCATTACTGAAGGAACCTGGTTAGTCCACAGAGGGCTGAGCGGTGCAGAAGAACAAAATTACAGTTGTGGAATTGAACAGCAAGAATACATTTAACATAAAGTGGGTTACAGCAAGGCAATCAGTCATGGCTAAAGCTATTGTCTGGGCTTGCTTGCATGGTATATGAAGTAATCTGTCATCTACCACTGGATTTATGCTTAGTTTATAGTAGAAAAATACAAAGGTTTTGCCAGGGCATGTTCTGGTAGTCTTAAGTAGCTCAACTGTGGATCTATGAAATTAAAATTATAGGAATTCGGACATTTTTCTGCTTTCAATGTGTTTTGGAGGACATTAACACCAAAGTAGTTTCTTCTCCCTTTTCCCCTGTCACTCAAACATTAACTAAATCACACCACTTAAATAAAGACAAAGCAGACTGGGCAAGACAAATATTCAGCACCAGTCCAGGTTATACAGCACTATCATTACTCCATAAAAAGTTACACTGGATTCACTGGATGTCTGGTTATGGAAGCTATGGAATGACATCCAACAAGACAGGAGCAGAACAGGGCAGCACCTATTCCTGGTGGCCCAGTCCCCACTTGGTTAATTATTATACATTCTGTACAAAAAGATAAAATCTCTTATCAGTATTCTTAGTATTTATCAGAGGTATTATTATATGATCTCATACATAATTTGCAACAAAATGGGTTTCCAGTCTCTTTCTGTTCCTCTCATCAGTTTCAAGCTATACTATTTACTACTATACGCTTGAGGGCTTACCACCTGGTAAGTCCTCATGTTAACTAATTATTTCAATTAACTACTTTTGAAATAACCCAGATCTTCTAGTATGCCATTATCACTGAAAATATCAGTTTTAGCATGTCATGTAATCCATATAAGCCAAAAGTTCAGTTGCTTTCATTTTGCAATTCCCTTTCAAACAAAAGTTGACAAAAATTCACAGCTTCAACAGAATATATTTTATTATTTTTGTCTTGGAGCCACAGTTGCATACGTTGTTCATAACAGTAAGGCAACTTGCTACAATAGTGGTACAAGATTTTATTAGGGTTTTTTTGGTTTGCCCTGCAATGAAAATTAAATATTATTACTTCAATTTATTCTAATTCTTTTTCATGAAACAATAATCAGGTCATGAACCCAAAGAACACACACAGCTAGGTTAGACATATCTTCATATAGAGATACCCAAATTTGATAGATGTTGTCTTCAGTACTCAAAATTAATTCTGTAAATTAGGTAAAACCTAGATTTTCTCCTTGCACTTATTCATTAAATAATACAGTAACTTTAGTAAAAGCTTCAGACACCTAAACCGCTATTGGTGAAAGAACCAATAAAAAAGAAACCCCGATACCCGTATTATCTATGAATCAATTCATGAATGTACAACAACAACAAGACCAAAAAGAGAAAGACATTACTTAGTTGGGAGAAAAAAATAATCCCGCAAATACAGAACCCCAAACTGGATTAATTTTGTTTTATTCAGCTATCAACTCTTTTGCTGTTGTGTAATTATTTATCTATATGCTAGCTTTCTTACTGTTTGCATAGCAAATTTACATAGTCACTATACAGGTACATCTCAGTAACTGCATATTAGGACTCAACTAGCTCATAAAACACAATCAAAGTGCATAGATTTGCAATGCCTTCAAATGACTTCCCTCTGTAGTGCTGTGTTGGCAAGGTGTGTTTCTCAGCACAGCTTAGTTCCCAGTGTACACCATAAGGGAAGCCATACCACTCCTTCCTCCTGCTTTGTACAACATCTTCCTTTCAAACGCAACATTATATGGATTATAAAGGTAAAAAAAAAAAAAAAGACCCACAGATTAGGTAGGTTTTAAACACACCTATAATCACCCTACACCTTTTCCTCCTCACCTCATTCCTTCTCTCACTCATGTGGGCTCTATGCCCAGGATTAATACCAGGTGTGTTTGTTCACAGATGGATGCATTAAAAAAGCTTGGTGCAGGTGGTAGAGAGTCAAGGCTAAGGGGAAAAATAAAGGAGTGGGGAAAAAACTCTCCCTACAGAACACATACTGGATTTCCCTCACAGAAATAGCTCTTCTCTTTCAACTGCCAGACTTCTCTGCGATTCATGACCAGTTCCCAGTTTTTCCCTGTCTCTTTCTGGGACAGTCACACACTGACATCACTGGAAACCCACCCCAGTGACAGGTCACCAAGTGTCCAGGAGCAAGTCTCACTCCCAGAACTCTTCAGCATCCTGAGAATAAAGAGAATGGAGTCTTCAAAAAAGAAGAATCTCTGTCTTCATTTCTCTGCCACTTCCAAGCCTCTTGCTACCACATTAAAAATGTTTCACTCAGCTAAAGCCAAACGCTCTTTGAGATATTTTTTAGCCTCAGCATATGATCCAGCCTCTGCAGATGAAGTCTTTAACATTTTCCCAATGCTGCAATCATTAGCAGCTCAAATAGCTCTGCCTCATCTACTTTGGAGGCTTGTGTCTCTTCCCTTGGACTCATGTCCAAAGACTTGGGAGTCTTTGGAATACCTAGGGATTGAGCCTAACTTAGGGGAGCAGTGAAGAGTTCACATCCTCCTATAAGGGATTAGGGACAGCTGGTTGAATAGGGCTCACATATCATTTGTTTTTCCAGCCCAGAAATGCTATCTGTAATTTTTATGTATTGGTGCAGGATTTCCAGATCTCTGCTAGGTTCAATAAAATAAATGCTTTTGATAGTGCTGACACACAACCAGAAACCCCACGCTTGACTGCAGAATAGTCTGAGAAAACCAGGTATTTAACAGTGAAAACTTATGTGCAGAGTCTAGATGTAAAACAAAGGCAAGATATGTGTTAACTACCTTGCAAACAACAAGCTTTGGCATTTGAAGTTTTCTGAGTCCAGAGAAGTACATGAGCAAGGAAAGAAATAAGTTCTGTGGCCTGAACAGGGGAAATACCTGCCCAAAACAAAGTTGAATCAGTCTCACAAAGAGACATAGAAGAACAAACCAAACCAAAATATTTCAGTGGGATAGGACATCATCCACTCTGGAGTTCAAATAACCCTTAAGCGACTGTACAACTGACAAAAACATAAAATTTCTATTGAAAACAGAGAAAATGAGCATGGCAAATGAATCAACCACCTTCATAAGCACTGACCCTAGTGACTGCAGAACAGAAAGGCCTATTTTGATGTCTAATGTACTGAAAGAAATTAAGATTAAAAGCACAGGTTTAAAACTCCTAAAAGAATTTTCTAAAAACATCTTCAGTACTGAAACTAAGCCAGATTTTTCCCACTCTCCTGAACAACAACTCTTCTGCTCTAGCCTCAACAAACATGATTTCTTTGCCATATCCAGAATTTAGACACACCACCCCCCCCCACCCTCCACCGCTATTGATCTCAATATTATACATACATGTATTTACTTATGTACTGGTAAAAGTCCTAAATATAATAATGTTTTTCAGTTATTGATTCCTATTCATCTCATCTTTGCAAAATTATATTTTATCTTCCCATCATTGCTCCATTTCTGAACTCTTCCTCCTTTCAAAAGATCATCAGGATGTTCTATGAGAAACCCACAGGTTGCAAACATGCAAGGAAGGAGCACAACTTTTCAAAGATGTCTCTGGAAGTCATTGGAAGGCAATGTTTCAGCATCCAGAATGTGAAGGCCATTGTGGGGATACACCTGAGATTTAGGTAGGAACAACAATAAAATTCTAGAGACTGTATTTATTAATTCATTGACATATGTCTGTATCACCTCAAATTCTGTATCGGACTGGGATAATGAGTCTGAGAACTAGGTTCAAAACAAGTTCTCCTTTTCCCTCCTTGTTTATTAAATCTTGAAAGAATGGAATAGTTCACTTCATTTCCAAACAATTAAATTAGATCAGGAGAAAAATATTTTGAACATCGAGAACATAATTCTATTTTACCTGAAAAGCTCGCAGCCTGACAACTAGCAGTATAGCACAGCTTTATCAAGACCACCCCATAGCTTCCTGATTTCAGACATTTTACTCCCCTCCTTTCATATGCATTCAGACTTTTGCCAGAGCAACCCATTCTTCTCTTGCTGCTCAAATTCCCAATATCCGTCAGATTAATGCCAGGATAGGATGTAACAGTGATCCTCTTCTGCTGATGCACTCCTCACACTGAACAAAAAATCTCTCTCATTTAAAACTAAATAGCAGATTACAAGAATCACTTTCTGCCTCCTTTAACCTCTGGCCATGTTTTTGCTTCACCCAGGGTAGATTTTGATCTTGCTTTGGTCATTTCCTGGTGTACTTTCATCCCTGTACCTGAATCAAAGACACATGTTCCTTGCAAGCTAAAAATTGCTTTGAGGAGCAACTTTCCTCATGCTTCACACTTAGCATATCAGCCGCTTGTTCATCTCAATTTTGATGTATTTTTTGCTAGGGTAAGTAGTCCAAAGTTTTTCAGTTACTGCATGAAATGAACGTATGTGTGATTAATTGTTCTATTCAACATTATTAACCTACTAGATTTTATTTTGTTTAGTGGGTTGAGTGTTCACATGATTGCAAAATCTTGAGATAAGAAAAATATCACCTAATTCCTCTCCTTAGCAGGACACAGTTGTCCCCAGATGTATGTCAGATAATGGTTGTTCATCTTGCTTTGAATAAACAATCTCACCTTGAAGTTTATGCCTTGTCTTTATCTCCCCAAGTAATGATAATACTGTTTGGAATTTTTATATAAAACAATGTTTTTTTCCTCTACATTGAATCTGCAAATAAAATTAATGACATGAAATTGACCTGATTAATTGCTGACACATTTTGCAGCTGATGAAGCACACAGGACTATCCCTTCAATAAGTAATATTCACTGGCTGCAGCTACATTGTTTGTATGCTGCTGGACCTAGGAATCCTTCAAAACTGGCACAATTCCCAGCTAGCCCTGGGACTAGCTTGGACTGCAGGAGTTTTATAGACAACTCAAGCTACAAGGCCCATTTGACATTTATAGCAGGTGACATTGGGACGATTTACAGAGACTCGTGGTATCACTATTAAGGCAGATGGGATATCTAGAAGAAACTGGTCTAGGGCATCATTCCCTGCCCTTCCACATGGGAGCTACATGCAAGATGGGTCACTCTAATGGGTAGCACATGAACCTGTTTTCTTCTCAAGCCCCTATATAAAATATGTGAATGTGAAACTGGCACAGCTGTGGGAATTAAATATCGGTCTTTCAGTGGTTATTTGCTTGCTGAAATCCATTTCTAGAAATGAATAAGTACATGAGATGATGAATTCAAGTTCTCATAACACATACACATAACTATGTGTAATTAGTGCTTTTGTAGTGGCTCAGGCACAGTAACCTGTTCTCTTTGCCAGTAGGCTTCAGAAGAAACAAAATCCCAGGACTTGATCCTGTCACTGCCTATACATGTGTTCTGCGTGTAGAAAAGTTAATTGTATACTCTGGCATTGGCTTTTAAAGGTGAATCTCACCTTGCTCTTAGAATCCAAAAACCACTGGAGTTTGCAACTTAATTCTCCAAAACTTTTCTTCATATTCTACAACATGCTGCAAGGCAGTTCATGATTCTTAGTTGCTCACAGTATTAATTTACATTATTGATGACATCATCAGTATTTTGTCACTGTAGAGTTTAGTTGTCCTGAGTAAAGCTGACCACAGAAGTTTTGAACATTGATTTTTTTTTTTCCCCCTTCTGTAGCATAAGCGAATGATTTATCATCTTCTTCTGGGACATCAGCCAGAGGCAAGAAATAGCTCTAATAACATGCTTTAAAGTGACTTATACTGACTGTGAGTTTAAAAACCTGGTCAAGAAATGTGCTGTACCTGGACATAGGAGCATCAGCCAGCAGGAAAGACAGGAAAGTTTTTAAACAAACAAACTACACCTGCCACACACCAAACACAAAACTGAGTTTTCTTTCCAAAAAACTCAGACACTTCCTTTACTTGTATTTGAATGTATAACATTTTGAACTCAATTTTTATTATTTAAAAATCTCTGAATAAAAATATCATGAAAATGCATCTCAAAAACTGGAAAAGGTCGAATAAAACACAGGTTTCATGTAGAAACTTCCTTTCTCAATAGGGGTTGAGATTTTGCCATCACTACTTTTATTAATTTTCTTTCCTTGACATTGTATCACAATACAATCTTGAAAAAACAAATCTAACGTAACAGAAGACAGAAAAATTATGACCATTGTACTACTTACAGAGTAAACATGAAAGCAAGTATGAAAAATAATTTCATAGGATTCCTATCTCTCTGTTGCCTCAGTAGATTCATGCATGTGCATGCGTGAAAGAGAAACAGATTGTTTGCAATTAGATGCTACATTTCCTTAGGTGACAAAGCTGGCTATTTCCTGATTTATATAGCAGTCCCATAAGCAGTCGTATAGGCACTACTGATACAGCAGGAGAAGGAAAATCTGTAGTACAAGGATGGGAAAAAATGACAAAATGTTAGAGGAAATAGGACCTCCATATGCTGGAGGGAGAGGAAAAAAGCAGATAGTTGGAGGAATGCATTTTACAGATAAAAATTAATTTTAATTGAGGAAGCAGCTAGAAATAATTTACAAACAAGTTTTTAAATTGGTCTCAGTTATAAGATTTCTAACATGCAAAAAGTCTAGAAATAAAGAGTGGTAAAAACATACATTTTCACTTTGTGCAGTCTAAGCAAGAAAAGATGCTTCAGGCATATGTGGGTAAGTAATGACAAACATTTACATTAACTGGATTTGGTCTCTTTCTTATTTGCTTTCCTGCGTATTTATTTAAGGAAATTTTTGGTCTCCTAAATGTTCATTTGAAAAGACTGGAGCCCAAAGATGACATGTTTATAAACATGTTATGAACTTTGGTTACATGCATAAATGCAATTTATTTGGGGACTAAATGGAAACAATTTTGGACAGGACAGGAACTGTTTATGTAGGTGAAATCATTCAGTAATTCATACACTCATTCATATGCACTACCACCAGGACAGATTTTTAGCTGAAGTAAGTGGGTGTAGCTTTCTAGTTACATGATGCTTCACACCTCCATATTTTGATGTTTCTGCCTCATATAGATAGATTAAAAATAACAATTCTGTGATTCTAGGAATTCTAATGTTCAAGAGAATTAATTTACTTTCTCGCAGGCTGTCATAGGGACAAATAACACGTCCTTATTTTTATATTTTTTTAAATTACAATACATTCAAGAATGTTAATCAACCAGAAATAAACTATTTAAAATTGTCATTAGCTTATTGTAGTGGTAAATATTTGCACAAATTCAGATGAAACGTGTAACAGGCTACTAGACTCCAGTCCTATGGTAATTCTCATAAACACCAGATTATGCTAAATAAAATAAAAGTTTTAAGTACCTTTTTTAAACTGTTTCTACACGGCAAAAATTATCCTGCAAAAATTATCCTACAAAAATAGAAATAAACTATTGCTTCTGCAAGAGTGAAATCACTAATTATTTTTCAACAGAAATGCATCAACTCAGTATTTTGAGCTTTACTGGGATTTCTCTTTTTCTCTTTCAAAATCTGTCAAGTTTTCTAAAAATTACTTCTGAAGCCTTACTTCTCTTTAGAAATAGGAATTCACCACAACTCATACGCTATTTTCTCAACTACTTCTATTGTTATGTCCTTTCAAATGCAGCAAAAGCACACAAGTTAATGTATCTACTCCTTCAGGCATTGGATCTTCTTAGTGAGTGAGTTCAGCGTTTCATCAGTCCACCAGACCCTCTCAAGCTGTACTTACTTGCTGTACAAGAATGGTGCTCAAAGAATATTCTCGAAAATCAGTTCTCCCTCCTATTCAGCTTGTCAGGATGAACAGGTTTTAAATGGCAGTTTTCACTCTATTTGCACAGCTATTTCTGCTGCTGAAATTACTTGTAAACAAATGAGTCAGCCACCAAGAAGAGAAATTCTCTTCCTTTCCTCTGCGTAGGGCCCTAAGGAAAATCTCTGCCCCTCATCAAGGGATTCAGATAGGTTGGGGAAGAGCAGGTTAGTGCCGGCTGTGCACTTGATATGAGCACCATCTGGCAGTTGCAGGGTAGGATGACTCCAGGGGAACACTGTCAAGAGCACTCTGCTGCTGCTCTAAAGAGGAGCAACATCAACATCTTGCTAGAATATGCTGCTGGTTTTAGCATATGTGATGACAGACTGAGACTGGACATGACCACTTCTTACGGGACCATGTTTCCCTAGCTAATGAGGGATTCATTTCTGTCTTTATGCTGCAAGAAATCTGAGTTTGGGATTTATTCTCCTCGAGCCCTGCTTGAGCACAGAAACCTGTGTCCTGATAATCTTCCAAATCCACTGCGCTCCAAGATATGTGCCACAAACTTTAAAGGTTTTCAGGTTACAGTGTGCAAGATATATCAGCAAGTTACAGCACAGAATCCAAAGGAACATTTATTTCCTGTAAGAAGAGATAAGAACTCCTGAGGCAGATCGGTTTTAACATACAAGATGCTGTAATAAACCACTTCCCAGATGTTTCTTGGAAAAGAAGTCAAAGCAGGAAGCTACCAGAGGCAGTCTACACAAAGAATAATCACAGGAGCAGATACTGGCATCCAAAGTTAAAATCAAATACAAATCTCAAGCTCCCAAATGATCTTCTGCTTGTGGTCTTTGTCCCACCTGTTACATACTCATGATATTTCATGTGTAAGCATTACGTATTGGTCCTGTGTATCATTGGGTGGCCTTATAAAGCAGTCTTCTGGGGAAAAAAAAAACAAAACCAAAACAAAAACCATGGGGGAAAAAAGCAAACAGGCAAAACAAAGATGACCAGAACTGGGGTATACTTGTTCATGTCACATGAAAGTATGACATAATAAGAATTCATTCCAAAATATCAACATGTTCAGGTGAACACAGGGATAGGCCTATTTTTTGTTATTGAATTAATAGAGAGGTAAGTAAATAAATTTACAACCTTCTGTGTAAGTCCCTGACACTTAAGATTGTTTCCACCGCTACAGACAACTACATAAAACAGAAATGGTTTAACAACCCAAGAAAGGACTCTCTAGGTCTGCTGCATTTTCTAGGTCATATTATGTACTTCATTGTTTCTAGGGCTGGATTCACAACAAAGTAATTAGTATTAATTAGAAGTTATCATGTAAGAGTAAACACTGCCACATCATTGTGAACTTTTTATACATATTTAGTACTCACTATCAAAGGAGTAAGACAATCAGCAGTTAGAACCAGGCTACTGAAAATCTCTCCCTCTTTTAAAATTCTGACCAAAATAAACCTGAGGAAGCCTATAACAACACTATTACTGAATAAACTCCATTTTACCTTTCACTGCAGAGCTCAGTATTTCCAGCCTTAGTGAACAAAATACCTTTAGAAGTTATAAGGTTTCCATGATTGCAGGTTGTGGCTCTGAGAAACAAATCCAATTCCTACTACTGAGATAACAGGAAACCTTTGGTCCTGGAAGCAGCAAAATGTAATGGTTGGTTGGGGTTTTTTTCTTTCTTTTTCCTTTCATATCACACTATTATAAAAGAAAAATTACATTTTGACAAATGAGACTGATTTCAAAGTGTTAGAGTGAGTTTTGGATGGACAGAGGAGTATAATTCTCCTCTTCAAAAATTTTAAATTTTTCAGTAAAAAAGAGTGTTGTGGCAGGTTTGTTTTAATCCTCTGATAAAATTATATAGGATTATATTGTAAGAGAGGTCTAAACATGTATAGAAAGTGATGTTTAATTTTGAAAGTTAGTGTTCCTGGTGAAGAAAAAAAATCATAAAAGCTCCACAGAGCTCCAGAACCACAGGTCTGCCTTACACTACTTGCCACGAGAAGACCTTGTCCTCATTTTTACAAGCAAGTACCAGACCTGACCTGTTAGTCCATTTATGTAAATAATAAGTCCAATTCCCATTGCAAGCTCCTGCTAAAGCTGTGCCATTAGAGCCGTCGTGTCATTTAGGCAGTCAGTGGAGAATCAAAGACTGCCTGTGCTGCAGCAGCCCACTGCTATGTTTCTAAGAAAATGGGCTCTTATAAAAGCAAATGTCACACTGCAGTGTGAGAGATAAACAGAGGTATATCTTTAGAGCAGCAGGCAGGGACTGTAGAAACACTCTCTGTAAATGACTTTGATCCCCTAGTGTGATGAATCATGGAGTCGCAAATCCTTTTTAGCTAATTGCTATCAGCTTGTGAGATTTTTCCTTCCATGTTCAATATCAATTTTCAGGGCCATAGGAGATAGCACTTCTCCCCCGAGTCTGCTGGCGACTTACTGCTAAAACTGAACTAGCACCACTTAACAGTTTAAAGGGGGAAGTCATTTAATATGGCACTGCTGCTAGTAACTAAAAGAGAAAAATATTAGGGGCAAATACACGGAATAGTAAACCTTTTTACTGTCAATGACCTTCCTTTGAAAACTGTCCTTCCCATATCTGCGTAGTATCAGTGCAGCTGTCTCAAAGTGAAAGAAGCTTTAATTATTCAAAAGTGATAAGCTGGGACTTGGGAAAAAGGAGAGTGAAATTTGGTTATTTTTCAGTCCTAATGACTTCACCATTAAAGACTGAAAATAAAACAAACTTTTTAAAGACTCTTTGAACCATACTATTGGCCTGAATGGGAAATTTAGAATATCCCTTCTACCAGTTAATTTTGAACAAACAACACTTAGAGCACAGATTTCACTCCATTTTCACTTTCAGGACAATCTAATGAAAATGTATTAGATTTCCAAGGAAATCTACAGATTTTTTCCCTGTTCAATTCAATGGGATTTTTCTGTAAAAGTTCATCATCGCTGCTTATCCACAAAGTTATACAGACCAGAAGTTACTTCTTTGAAGCATAACAACACAGGCAGTTTTCCAGGCTATCGGGGGACACAAATCCATGCAACATCTGAAGACTGCCAGACTCTTAGAAATTCTGAATTCACATTTGTCTCTTGCCATTGAATGCAGCCAGCATGTCCAACAGTCAAAACCATTTGGTAACTAAACTTGGATGCAGTATCAAATTTCATAGCACCTAAAATCTAGAACTTAGAGAAGAGTGAGAGAGCAAACTATTAGGCTAGCTACTGAGGTGATTGCATAAAGCTGAAAAAATATACTGCCTCAAAAACAGTCTAGGAAAGTTTACTTGGAAAAAAAAAGCAACTGAACTTACTTTTGGTGAATTCTTTTAAGCTGAACTTTCACCGTTGCGCGTATGTGTCCTGACAGTCATTCACTGGAATCAGTACTCACAGAAGTCACAGTTTTCCAGCCTAGATTAGGAATATTTTTTTAATCTGTATATGAAAAAAATAGTATGGTAACCCAGGGATTATACCCACACATTTAAGGATAATATATATATAATATGTATGTCCAATCAAGCCTAACTTCAGAGCAAAATTAGGTTTCATTTGTCACAGGTAGGCCAAGATTTAATCAGCAAAACTATTCTGAGACAAATGTTAAACAATAAACATTCTTGTTGAAAAATAAATAAATAAATAAATAAATAAATAAATATCCATTTGCAATTTATTCTTCCTTGGAAATTATTCCATTAGCCTTCTTATCAAGAAAAATGTCTAATATTAGAGATGCATTTATCTGGGGTGGGATAGACTTCAATGATGGAAATGAGACAAAGATCATAGGTTTTTAACATATAGGCTGGAAACATAAAGTTGTTGAGATAATGCTTTACCTTTAGGAGAGCACCCAGACTCAGAGCTATTATCCAAATTACTTTCCTTCCTGGGGAAGCCAGATAACATTTTGATGACAAGACTCAGAGTTTTGAATACTTTCCCGGTTTTGAATACTTGCCCAAGTTTTAAATATTGTGTTGTGTGCCCTGCGCCCCCAAATATTTGTTATGGAAACCACATGGGGCTGCTGCATCTGCTACTCTGCATGACATAAGAATAGAGTAGGACACTCCCCAGGTTTCACCTTAAGTCTGGGTTCCATCTTACAGTGTTGATTTAGCTTGTATGTATCTTTCAATATGCTTCACTAAATATCCAAGGGACAACACCAATAAAATTTCTCATGGTTTTTCCCTTGTCTTGCTGACAACTTTTCTTCTCCGAAAGTTGACTCAAAAAGTTTAGCATACCATCTTAATGCCCAGATCACCGCATCATCACTAATGAATTCTACTTTGTATTCTGAAATTATACTATTGTAATGCATTTGATAAGGTATTGGCTCACAACATGTTCATAAATAAGAGAATTAGAGCAATTTCTCATTTCTAGCATATTTACAAAGATGTTACTGTAAAGGAGCAAGGAGAGGTGACTGGAGGATCAAAACTTTTCCTCAGAGAGAAAAATGCAGATGTTAAGTTTGACGTGAACTCACTTGATAGCAGGGGTCAAAGTCTGAGAAAGTCAGGCAAGTAATTTGACTCTAGGATCCTCTGATTTCCCCAAAATATTGCACAGTTGAAGTCTGAGAAATGAAAAAAGAAAAAATAAAGCTGCAAAATTTTTGGACAGTGCAATCTGACTTATGGAAAGTTCTTCAGATAAGTTTTATGTTTAAAAATATTTTTTCCATTTTGAAGGAAAATAAGACAAAGTATTGGCAAGCAACCTCACTGTAAAATGAAACTCTTCAAGGTTTGGTGAACAGATTTAGACATTTCCTGATGATGGAAACAAATTGTACACTCACATACATGCTACAGCTGGTGTTGCAAACTATAAACCAGTACAAATACTGTACTCAAGTAAAACCTCTTAATTTAAACAAAACTAAATTTGCTTTAAAGCTAAAAAATAAAGTCACTTGTAACAAAGGGGGCAGGAACATAGATGACACAAAATTTAGTGGGAAAATTTTGTCTGTTATTCTCTCTGATGTTGATAAAATCATGTATCATGGACTATCTTTAATTCACAAACAACAAATACATTAAAATTGCAGCTCGTCATACAACTAAATGAAGATTTCCATGCAGTTTAGAGTTAATTCTAATTCAAGAAATCTGTGCAATTTTAGCTACTTAAAGCTTCATCAGGTAAGATCTGAATCAAGTTTGATTTATCTCTCACTGGAAGTGAAGATTGACTTCATATCTCTGGGCTTTGAAATCAGGATCTAAGAAATCTCAGTATGATGCTTAGTCAACAAAACTATTCTTCCAGCAGAATTTTACTGATTAATTTGAAAAAAAAGATTAAAAGATAACTTTAGCTTAATGACTGAGTACTGAATCCACTTGATAATCAACAATTTGGCATGCTTGTAGAGAAGAACCAGTAAGAAGGCAAAGATATGTTTTCTTCCATGACAAAGGCAATGTATCCCACTTTGTCAAAAGCCAGTTGTGGTAGTACTAACATGTTAAACTCAAATATTCTTCTAATTCAGAGATTTGGCCCAATTATTTCAGTAGTTGTTTTAAAAAGGAAAAAAGTTGCCTCTGAAACAAACCCTATCTAAATATAAAAATACATATAACTAAATCTGAATTTTGAAGAATTTGAAACAACAGCATAGTATTTCTTAAGCATAGAAAAAGTATTTTTTATAAACAGACAGTAAATTTCAGTAAAAATTGATCTTATAGATGTCATATACGTTTTCCACCATTTATCTGCTGATAAGAAATGTTATCAAAATAATGTTTCAAATAGCCAAACAAGTTGATACCCACCAGTAAAATTCCCTAGAGTGTTAATGGTACAAAAAAGTCTGAATTTTTGGATCTGGTCTGAGTTTGCTGAGAAAGTTTGAGTCAAATATTTTAACTCCTGTTCATTGGTTTTATTCAATAGCTTCTTTAGTTGCAGCTTTAAAGAAATAATGTATAATGAAATAAAGATGTATAATAAAGAACATTTGAGGTTTTAAATAAACAGGGGCAATAGTGCACAGGCTATTCCAGGACCTGCAGGGATGACACAATACCAGTTAAAGTGATGCATCTCAGTAAGTGACACACTGCTGTCAGCAAGAATCACTATTGGAGTTCAGAGAAAAACTAAGTTTGCCCATTTTCCTTCTTTTAAATATCTTGTGAAAGAGCATCTCAGGCAATCACTCTCAGCACTAACATCAGGTCTGTGCTGTTCAGCATCTGGGCAACTTCAGCACCACAAAACAAAAACTCAATCATACCCTGGATCTTCACTGTATAATTCTCACTGATGCTGGTGGATGTCCTAGCTATACAGAGGGTAAAGGATAAGGTCACAGGATAATGAATTTAACTCTAGGTTTTTAAATGAGGGGGGTTGAGTTGTTGGGGTTTTGTCTTATCTTTTTTTTTTTTTTTTTTAAATGGCATCTTTTTCTTCCTCAGGGAGATCTGCAGGCTGTGGCTTTTTGCCTTTGAACATCCTCAAGTCAAGCATCAAGAAAAGGTGATGAGGGTTAGGGAGGCTCCCTTGACATTTGGTGCACTGGCATCAGCCTTTGCAATTATGGGCCACCTTTCTAGCAGACGGTAATTGAAAAGTGTGAACCACATGGGCTCTAGTCAATAATAGCGTCAGCATACAAATGACACTCTGAGCTTTCTGTGTTCGCCATCCACTGTTTTTGCTTTTCACCTTTTATCCTTCTCAGCATCATGACTTAATCCACTCTAATGAGGTGAGCTCTATTGCCAAAAATCAGCAGCAACACAGCTCACTTCTGGCACCACTTGGGGTTTGTAAGAAGTCAAAAAAATAGTGAGTCTGTCAGCTTTCCAAAAGGGAGGACAGTGCACCCTTTGAAATGTTCTCAGCTTTTCTGAACTCTCTTTTGAGTACAGGCTTCTTCCACACTTGCTGAGGAATGCAACCCACCTTCATAAAACTTGTTCATCACCAACCCAAGGTGACCATAGCATTTGAGTTAGTTTCTTACATGCCTCTCCTAGCTTGAAGGTCATTACTGGTGGCCACATGTCACTGTTTACAAACAGCAGGTGACTGCCAAGAGTGGTGAGTGTGTGAATTTCCTTTGCTCTCTTTTCCTTACCCATCTGTCTGCATTTCCGGAATCATAAGTATCTGCTTGTAGCAAAAGCTTCAGAAGAGAATGCCAAGGTATTGTAGGTGATAAGATACAGAAAGAAGATAACCAGTTACTTCTGGGTGACTAAACGGAAAACAGTTAATTTTACAGACACTTTTTTCTTCTCTTTTCTTTTCTCACACTCATTTTAACTTAAGGTCACAGAAGGGTACATTGCCTATGTAGCACTTACAAAGAGCACTTACAAAGACCTGGAATTAATGAGTTCTGCCTAGCTATGGCTTTTTCATCAGGTTTCAAAATGAACCCAGAAGAGAGTCCTATATGTGTATCAGTCATAAATAAATGCCATAATAAACTGAGCTCAACGAAATCCATATTAAAAAAAAAAAAAGAAGCAGATTTAATTGTGTAAGTGTTGATCCTTAGAAATGGCATGGTACACTTATCAATAATTTTAACTGCAATGGCAATTTCCATTTTTAAAGATGGGGCCAGAGGGTGGGAGTGGGGAGGAGAAGAAAAAGAAATACAATGGAAAGTGTTTCCATGGGATTAGACCACATGGCTTTAATACACATATACACACTGAGGAAAGCAGAGAATTTTGCCTCTTACACTTCTTGGACGTCTCTCTCCTTTCTTCATCCCTAATCTGGCTTTTGCCAATTCCTTTTGATCTATCGGGGGCAGGCAAGTCAGGTCCATAAGTACAGATGGAGTAAATATGGAGATTAGCCTCTTCTCGTACTGCATTAGCTCCTAATACCTGATTAAGCCCAGAATCATGCAATTGTCTCCATGTTGGCTATCAGAGTGGCAGAGCACAGAAGGGGGCAGGATGAAGGCTGATTTTGTAATGGATACTTATTTTATCCCAGTGCTCTAAGAAGATTAGGCCTGGGGGTGTCACATTAGCCATGATCTCTGGGCCTTTGGTAGGCTCTTGCAGTTTTCAAACACCTCTGCTTCAGCCACAGAACAAACAGGCAGCTTGGACGCCGTGGCCCCATGTTGTGGCATGAATAATTGCACACTGCAAACTGTTTGAAGATCACAAAGTGCTGTGTAAATTACCCAGTTTTGGCTTAGTAGAAGTGATTTGTGGTGACTTACTGAATCTTTTCACAGTTCAGCATTAAACTTTCCACATTTCTCGCTATCTGAGATGGAAAGTTGAGTCATACCTTCCTTTATTCTTATCAGATCAATCTTTATAAAACCAGTTTGTATAAACTGCTGTACTGTATGCAAACCCTGCATGCAGCACTTTGTCTTTGGTAAAGGTTCAATTATATTTAGCTGAAACACCAAAAGATGCCTATTCAGCACGAACCCTAAATCAGCTCATGTGATGAATGTAAGGACATGTTCAAAACCAGCTGTATAATACATGCCAAAATAGTACATGTGAAAACCTGCACTTTTTTTTTATTAAAGTTTCCAGCAAGCATTCCTTTTTGCTTAGAAATAAGTTTCAACTTAATCAATGAGCAAGCAAAGCCAAAAAAATGAAAATTACTTCTCACTCACTTGGGAAAACTGAACTATAATCCAAAGAGAAACCGGGAATATGAGATGTTAAAAAAAAAAAAAAAAAAAAAAAGAGTAGTACTAATTGAAAGAAACATTTGTAATATTGGTACTATGATCAAAAATGCGTTCTTACTGTGTTATAAAATTCTGTTTTAAGGTATGTTTTATTGAAAAGCTAGTTATCATTCAAGTCTAAAATTTAATTCTACTGAAATTAGTTAATAAGTCAAATATTTTTCTCTTACCAAATGATTTGTATACCAAATGATCTGTATAAGCACATGAAAGTATCAGGAACCAGTAAGGAGCATCACATTTAATAAACTAAACCTTGCAAAATAAAAGTCTGTAGCAATATTTAATGAGGAATAGATAATCTTGGAAGCTAAAATATTAGGTTGGGGTGGGAGGTTGCCTCTATTTGTGACTGATGAGGAAGAATCACTCTTCCTTTTCTTTTTGCCTGGGGCCAGAAGGAAGAGGGAAATACAATCTGGCCTCCAGGTTTTTGTTTTGTAAAAATTGTATTGTTGTGGGTATGTATACCTTTATGCCCTACTTGAACTTATTATACTTCATTGAAGCCAAGCAAATTGGCAGCTGGAAAGCTGGGAGTGAATTATAAGTCTAAGAATAAGTTTTAAAAAAATAATGTAAAAATTTTAATTTGTGTTCTCTTGCTGTGTCTTATAAAGAACATAATAATAATTTATACCACAACAAAGTTTTAGTAATTAGGGCTATAGCCAAACACAGGGATATTCTATGCATATTCCTCATAAGTGAGAGAAAAAAAAAAGAATTTTAAAAAATCCAATGAAATGGATTTATCCTATTCAGTACATCTGTTTCTTCAAGTACAGACCAATTAATATTTACAGTTTCTTTCGCTAAGGAGTATGAGAACTAAAACAAACCTTCAGGATGCATGTGTACTCAGACATGCATACATACATGCACACAAAAAACAACTGCAAGATTAGTATACGTTGTTATAAACCAGCAAGAAAACAAATCTCTAAGAGCAGCTTCTACCCACTGCTGAAAACAAATATTCACATTGTTGTTCAAATCCTATAGGATTTAAAGCAACTGATTACTAAAGTATTTAACAGGAACACTCAAGTGCAATCCTTGGAAGAGATAAGCACATGTTGAGTGTGAGACGCTGTTCTTCTATACACAGTATGTATTGCATCAGGTAGATATATTTTAAAAGAAAAAGAAGCTGCAGTAAAAGAATTCAGGAAGTCTTAGTGTACCTTCCCACTTGTTTATTAAAGAAATGGCATTTCTACCCACATCCACATGAAAAATATATACTTTTAATCTGAAAATTGTGAAAGAACTACATTCGGTTGATGAAACTTGGACTTCAAACCACATTACGTTAAAAGAACAAAACCCAAAAACCTCTGACATACTGGTCTACCTATCTTTTTTTTGTGAACTATCCTATGGTCTCCATGTGAAATATGTCAAATACAACCTTAGTTTATCAGAAATGTGTAAGGGACATCTAGAGGAAACATTATGGCATTTCCTAAATTCTAGTGAACAATAAGAGACAGGTAAATATACCTTAAAATTATATTAACTTATGAATGAAAAGGTAGTAAGGTAGTAAATTATTGTACAGTCAATGATGCTCACAAATCTGACTGGCCAAGGAGCTGGAAGACTTCATTGTCTGGTGAAGCATCCTTAAAATCCAAATGCAGTTTTCTTTTTGTCTGAGGGAGGATGGATGTTCATGAAATTTAAAACTGAATGAGAAGTTTAAGAGATTTCCAGTCTTTTGGCCTGAATAGGTGAAGTTATTTCTCATATTTCTTACTCTGTAATTGACTGAAAAAGCCACGTTCTGGGACTTTGCCAAGTACAATCATCCTATGCATTTAAGATCCAGTCATATTTAACTGAGTAAAGATACTTTCAGTAGGAACCTAAAGGAACCTAAAAGTGCTCAGAAACTATGCCGGAGTGTTCCTGAAATAAATTACTTTTTATGTGAGGTGTAACACAACAGACCACCACCACAATTAGGAAGAGAGCCCCGGTTTTCTGATCCCCATTGGTGTCTGACCTGCCAGACCTTGTGTCCACCCAGCCCATCCTGTCCCACCAAAATGAAGTTCCATTCAATGCAAGTCATTAAAGCAGTCAGAGTAGTTATCTTATAAATTAATATCATTTATGCCAACTGGAAGACAGGTTATGATGGGTGTCAATCTTTCTTAATACAGGCATTATTAATGCATTTCCTAGATAGGCACTTAAACTCAACAGCTGCCAGGGTAAAGATTAATAACAGCAATACATTTATGGCACAAGAGATAGTGTATCATCATTTGGTTCTATGAGCTTTTTCATTCTGAAAATACAACGTAAATCACTCAGAAGAGTAATTATAATCTGTTTAGCAAGAGGTGCATTAATAAATAATATGTTTTTTAAAAAGAAATTCATTCTACAATTGTGGTTTTTAGTCTGATGATTTTTATATTAAAACAGATAACTGTAATTTGTTCTCTACCTCTTTCTGAAGGCAGATTCATTCAAAGAGCCTTTGATTATGCAGCCTGGAAAAGTCATTGTTTTAATATTTTAGCAACAAAGGTGAAGAAAAAAGAGAAGATTCTGTAGTTAATGGTTATCTTAGTGAGGTTTAGGGAACTAATATATATGAAACAGTTTTTATTAATAGATTTGAGACCAATAAAGATGGAAAGAGCTATGTTGACTGCATCCTTTTCAATCTTTGGACAGATACCCTCAGTTACTGAGTAAATCTGGTATGATGTTTCTCCTAATTCTTCTCCAAGACCCTCAGGTACTCATGTTCCAGAAAACATGCACATCAGTTCCTGTGTATCAGCACCTCATTAGCCTCACTGACTGTCTTGGGTAGTTCCATATTAAGCCACAGATTCATATAATGTCTTTTTCTTTCAAAATGTCTAGTTGCATGTGCCTTGGTGATTCTTCTTGCTAACATCAGAATAAAAGTCCTCTGGAGGACCACCTATCTTTGCCTGGTACAATTCACAGACCTACTAGCAGGTGGCGTTATGAGCAGGGAAAGCTCTAGGGACCAAAACAGTAAATACTAGCTCTGCTATTTATTTGAGTGGCAGCAGGACTGGGCTTACTGCTTTTATGGTTTTCTTCCTCTGTCACTTGAGTCTGGAAGATACATTTCAAAGCTCAAGCCCTACCTTTCTAGATTATGGTGTGCATTCCTGACTGATTATCCCAAGAAGGCTGTCTTACAGTTTACTTACCTTTGCTTTCCTAACTCTTTTGTTTAGAAAATCTGCTGATCTTCTTTAAAATTGTTTCCAAATCATGGTGTGTCACTATCTAGGTCATAAGTGATCAGCTAATGTTTGAAGGATTTCCATATTCCATCAGTTATTTTGGAGTGCAAAGTATGTCATACCACTACCTGATGATAAGAGCAGCTAAAAAGAACATCACTGAAAAAATATCTAGGAGCCGCCTTTTTCGACAGTTCCTACTTGCTGTAAAAGAAATGGAGGGTAGTACTCCAGTCTCCAGCTTAATACTCCAGCAGCCCCAGTCACCGCTCTATTCAAATGAGGGTTACAGTTCAATTTCATAAGAATAATGGTTACATTTTAGATGCTCCTTCATAACTAAAGCCATATATTGTGCATTTAGTTTTGCAATACTGCAGTTTATATCTCTGTCACTTAGCTGATTGTGTTTTCCTACTAGTCTGCCTGTATGACTTGGAAATCTAAATTAAATACATAGGGAAGTACAGCCAAGATGCTTAGCTTTTTGCATAATTAAAGTATATATAATAACACAACATAAACATCAGTTATTAGGTTTGCAGAATTTTGAAGAAATAAAGTATTTTATTTAGCATATTGTCATTTTTCATATCTCTTCATTTGGATATCTCCACATAATGGATATCTTCATATACTAGAACAACTAGCAAACATGTTCTGCAGTGTGGGAGTATAGGTGCATTGACATTTGTGCACCCTCTTCCCTTTCAGTTGGTTACTTTGAATAGATCAGTAAATAAGTAGAAAGAAAATTAAGCTTCAACATCATGAAATCCAATAATTCTTCCCATCCACTTACTTAATAGAAGAACCCTATTTTAGGTGGCAAATCCATTGCTGTTACTCATCAGATTAACTTGGTTTATTTTGATACAAAAAGAAGAACATAATTAATATCAAATTAGCATAAAATATGTAATTCTGGAAAAATTTTAAAAAGCAGTCTGATTAAAAGATATTAATTTGTTCTGTCCATCTAATCAGGTGATTAACTACAGATTATTAAGAGAACTACAAGACACCCTATAATGAGCACGTAGTACAAATACCAAGTAAACAAAAGACAGTTTAGAAATGCCATGTTTCAAATGGTAAAAGCAGACATATTAATACTATGTATGTATGAATAATTTAAAAGGTTTTAAAATATTAGTATTATTTCAAGTTCAAGTACTTGAAAGCTAAGAAAGGACAGGACTAGAACTGCTACCAGAGATGGTATTTCACAAACACACACCTTTTCCCTATTTTTGTATTACAATCACCTAGAATTATTAGACGATCACATCATATTTTTTCCTAAAATGTCTTGTCTTGTACAGTACACGATGGAGAAGGCCTGAGAAAATCAGATCTGTACAATGAAAACAGTTGTTATTGTGGGATTTGTGCCTTGTTTGCTTTTAGATGTTGGATTGTGTGTAGGAAATTTTGACAATGACTCTTTTTTGGCATAAATATTTTTATTAATTCAATATTTAGCTATGCTAATTTGTATGAACAAAAAACCCCAAGAAAACATCAGACAACTCCATTCCTGCACACACTCACTCCTGTTTTCCTGTGTCAGGTATATAGATGCATATGCTGATACCTACCTCCTACGCCTCTACTTAAATCAGATAAGCTTTTGCACAGATTCCTTTTCCGGTCTTATGCCAAAATCTTACACTCCACAAAGAAAGATTACTTCTCTCATTTTTCCCTGGACATCTCACAAGCATGCAGGGTCCTACTTGCTTCTTCAAAATGGATCTCTTGAAGGGGATAATTTTATCCAGAGTTAGATGGCATAGAATAAGAGATACTTTCCATTTGACTTTCTAGCAAGGGTCTGCACAACACTTTAGCCAACAGTGTTAAACAACGTCAGGAACTGATTCAGATAAGACTTTCTTCTAGCTAAAGGGAAGACTGCAGACAGCTAATGAGTCTTGTACATGTAACATAACTCAACCTCAAATGAGATAATGGGATCAAAATTCATATGGGAAATATGATGACACTAGCTGCTCATGACCTTATTAACTGTAACGGTAAATGTTACATTCCAGATGATAAGTAACAAGATTTATGTTAAAGTCAAGGGAGAGTTTCCCAGGTAGCATCTTTATGATTATTGATATCACAGGAGTTGCTATGTTTCATTAATTGGAGGTGGTTGATAATTTCATTTATTATTTTCACCATAAGAAAGCACTCTTCCACTGCCGCAGAACTGAAAAATAATAACCTAATATACTGGCAGCTACCTTGGTTTGGGTCTTCTCAGCAAAGTTGTTCATTCTGCAGTGGATTGGATCCAGAACTCTCTCCTCCCCTTTGCTTTAAGCAGTACATTTCAAAACTGTTTTTATTAACATCTGATCCTTCATGGCTTGAAGTGATGTTTAGCCACAATGGTTAAAGTTATTAAACTGAAATGATGAATACATTTTTGGAAGAATGTATACATTCTAGATGACTTCTTGTGTCACTCCTTCCCATGTACACCTGCATGGGCAACCTAAGCTGAATTTGTCTTGCAACCAGACAACTCCTTGCAGCTTTGCAAAACTGCTCATTAATGAGACTAGATCAAAGTCAAAGCAAGGATCATGAACCACGAACTTGCCTTGTAGCCAATTTGCATTCTGCCTTCCCTCTTCATTTATCTCTATTCTTCTGCTTTCCAGCCTCCAGGCATTATGTGAACGTTAGGGCAAAGCATGTGCTGCCTTCTTTATGTGTACACAGCAAAAGGTACACAGATACATTAACTGTGTTGTAACTTCCCATTCCTCTCTACACTTCCAGTGCTTTGTATAAAATATTCCATGACAATTCTATTTTTTTAAATTTTTTTCAACAAAGGTACTTTATTATCTGGCCTGTACTTCTTTACCAACAAACAATAATAAACATCTAGATGAATGGAAACACACAGGTGATTTGGATATTAAAACGCCCACTAATAAGCCTAACAGCCAAAAACTATTAATAGCCAAAATACATCAGATTTTGCTGAGGGTATAGCTAAATTTCCAGATTTCCCAAGAGAAACCAGCTGTGAGGAATTCTGTTTTACTTTTAACTAAAATAGCAGGATGCTATCAATGAAGGATTACAACCTGTTACCATCATTCTATTTTTCAGCCCTTTGTCTGAGTAAAGACAATAAAAGCTGAATAAGAAGCTCAAAACTTGTCCCCTGAAACAGCATCAGGCCGTGGACTTGTTCCAAGGTTACAAAGTCAACAAAGTTAATAATGCTTCACAAGCAGCAACAGCTCTAGTTCTGTTAGCAAAATACCCTCAAGTACACAAGGCAAGAGAACATGTTCAGGAGCTAGTCACAGTTTAGAAGTGAAAAGAGATGTTGTTAGGAATGGTACAGTAAGCTCAGCTGTGTTGCTCTTTTCACCCATGTGTATAATTTTTCAGATTTGTTTTTGTTCCCAAACACTCCAAATGCCCTTTTCTCTAAAATAAACAACATTACAATCCTTCTGCTAGGAGCCTTACACTTACAAACAGCCCTATGCTCATAAAGCAGAATGTGCATGTGATGGAATGATAAGAAAAAAACAGTTTCAGTTGTAAGATACTAAGGACTGTTAGAAACAACTGTAATACAAAAAAAAATTGTGAAATAAAATGCCTCTGCATTATAAAAAACCTCCACTCCTATCATCACTAATTAGCTGGTTAATACTGTCAGCTGAAAGGCCAAGGAAATGAAGAACAAAACTACCCTCTCAATCCAGGTGCTACCTCCAGGGCATGACGGAAACATGTTGGCAGAAGAGCGAGGAAACTTGCCCTAGTGCTCCTGGGCTATGCCTAGGGATGTCTTTTTTTCATGTGCAATAAATTTACTAAAAATGGCATAAGAAGAAAAAATGATGAAACATCTTGACAGTCTCTTTTAAAGTTTGTCAAAGATTTAATAAACTATTGGAAGTGCGGCAAGCCTGTCAAGGTGTAGATGGCTGTGTGCCTGAAAAGCCTTATATGCTGTCCATTACTAGAGCTAATCCAGCCCCAGGCTGGATTAATTTGTATGATGTTAAAAAGCCCTTCCAGCTACCCAAAGGTGTCAAAGTAGGCTATCACAGACAGAATGCTTGGGAATACAGCAGTTGCCATTGCACTGAGGGAATACAACAAGGTGTCCACTTTCTTAACCCTATACAAGTTTTTCTACAGTATCAAGGCTAAATCCTGGTCTCTTGTGCAGACACAGAGTAAGTCAAGTTAGAAAGAGTTAGACTGATGAGGGAGGAAATTTCCCCAGACTTTGAACAGAGCAGAGAGCACCCTAAGACTGGTACACCCATAGCTGGGTGTAGAAGAGATAGAAAAGACTTCTACTTATTTCAACAGTAAACAGGGACGTCTTACTTAGGTGCAAAATGGGGTCAGATTATTAGTCACTATTACATTTAAACCTAGTTCTCGTCACATTCCCAAGAGTTTTTAGAGACACTTTACTACTGACAACAATAATGTTCCGGAGTTACATCCCATATTAAAATACTTGCATAAGCATCATGAAAGTGCCATAAGTGAGAAAATTTAGGAGGTTTAGGTTTTTAAGTTATCTTTATAAGTCTAAAGAGGTGGACCATGCACTTAAAGTATAGAAGAGAATGCCAGCAGTGACAGTTCATCAACAAATTTTACTTGTCAGGTACAGATGCACACTGGAAAGTGACTATAAAGTTATCCATATTCTGGTATCATGTTTGTTCAAAAAATAGTCCTATGAAAACAAGACTTCCTAGGAAGGAGTATATAGAAAATAAGGTATAACTCTTTTTTCATAACGCTTCCAGTACTCTTAATAGCAAATATTTTCAAAACACCAGACAAAAAATTAAGTTAAAAATTGTAAGATTTTCTAAATGTTACTTATTCCTCAGACTTAACAGGTGCAATCAGCTAACATTACAAATACACATATATATTTTAAATAAGATAATCTAGGGTTCTGATACAATTTTTTCATGACAGCACTTGGGACCATAAATGAAAAATATCAAGTACTGTGAGACTCATACTACTAATAATAGAATTGGCAGCATAGTGTTTATGTTTCAGGAAATAAGACAGGGTTGCTAAACTACTTTTCTTATTCCTGATTACTGGAAGGCCTGTTGCCACTGCAGTAGTCCTTCCCAGTGTGAACATTTTTAGAATGGAAATTAGATGCGGAACTCCATATATTCCCTTGATTATCTTCTATACCACAGAATGACTTAGAAGTAGCTGAAAGGAACATGCTACAACCCTGCACTATTTGAACTGATAGCAACTTAGAAGAATGACTCTATCTCCCCTAACCCTATAAATAGTGAAGGTCAAAGATATTAATTTAAGCATAACTCATTAATTGAAAGTTGTATGTTAGACACAAGACCATACTTTTCATGTCCTGGACCTATGTTACCTTTCAACTAGGAAAATATAAAAGGTGACTTCTTGGTGAAGGTCCACCTTTACAGGTATGGGTATGCAGTGGCTTGATCCTGGTCAGTAGCTAAGCTCCCATCTAGTCATTCACTCACTCACCCCCATCAGGATGGGAGAAAGAATCAGCAGGGCAAAAGCAAGAGAAACTCATGGTTCGAGATAAAGACAGTTTAATAAGTGAGGGAAAAACAAAACCAAAAAACCCCCAAGTGATGCAAAGTCAATCACCCACCACCTCACATCAGCAGACCAATGCCCAGCCAGTCTCTGAGCAACAGCTACTTTGAAAAGACTACTCCCCCCTCGATTTTTACTGCTGAGCATGACATCATATGGTATGGGATATCTCTTTGGTCAGTTGGGGTCAACTGCACCAGCTGTGTCCCCTCCCAGGCTCTTGCTCACCCCCAGCCTATTCACTGGGAAGGCAGAGTGAGAAACAGAGAAGGCCTTGACACTGTGCAAACGCCCTTCAGAAATAGCTAAAAAATTAGGGTGTTACCACTGTTTCAATACCAAATTTGAAACACAGCATCATGCAGGCTGCTGTGAAGAAAATTGACTCCTTCCCCAGCAGGCTCAGTACAGGGTACAAGCAAAGGTTTCCCATTACAGACTCCTAACATACACACACTGCCTGGTCCAGAAGGAGGACTCCCAGTGCTAATTCAAGTGCTAGAGGTACTCAGCAATATATGAGGGATAGAGAAGCTCAGTTCATAACATAAGATGCCTAAACAAGGTTGTAAAAGTTACCAGAGAAATAGTGAAATAGTTGTTTCTTGATGCTTATTTGGACCAGAATTTTTTTTTTTTTTTGCATAACAGCCAAGTCTCCATAACCTTTTAAAAACAGAGGAGAGTGTGCTTGTGGTACCCATCTTTTGAATCATACTCTGTGTATCACAGTGCCAGAGAGGAATTATACCCTCCTTGGTCTGGGAATGGGAGAAAGAGGAGAACTGAATAGTATTAAGCTGATGTTGCCAAGTCATTGGGGATAAGAAATACAAACAGTGCAGAGAAAAGGCACCTGAATTATATCAGCAATTAAGGATGATTTTACAAGTTGTTCCCCTGAAGTCAGGCACTTCAATACCATCTTAACAGCACTTCAGAAGTTTTGGTCTAGAGGACTTTGGTGGCTCTGCCCTATGGCCGTGTAAGGCTTGGCCTCCCCTTCTGTGAAATAAAAGTATATGTGTGTGTGTATATATATATATATATATATACTGTTTCCTTACCTAATGTAGTGTTACAGGGAGAAACAATTTGGGGGTTTGCAGTAACTGAGATGTTGCCAAGGTAAGTACAAGAAAAATCCAACTGAAGGGATACACACACATAAAGAATGTAAGGTGTATTGTAGAAGGAAGGTTAAAAGAGGAAGCTGAGAAAAGGAAAAAGGAACAGACAGTCAACAAGGTTTCAGAAACTTCAGTTAAATGCAGGAATAGACTGTGCCTAATAACCATGTCTATCTCAGTATATATATTGTCCTTTAGTTTCATTCACTATCTGTCCCTACGGGTCCATTATTCCAGAAAACTGCAGATATTTTGTAACAGCATAAGCATCATATAAATTGATTCTGAGTAATCAGACTTGCCAAGATTTTTTCACTGTTTGTGTGTGTTACAACTCATTTACAGAACAAACATCACTGAAGATGACAGAGCCTGAATACTACTGGAGGGGATAATCAATGTGGCCCAAAACAAACAATGAAAACCAAAATTGATACAGAGTATATTATGTTAGATTTATAAAACTGGAAATAACCATAATCAAGATGGAAAAAAACCTGCTTATAAACATGATTATTTATTTTTTGTGACTAATCTTCTACCTCTGTGCTATGCAGCCACTATCCTCTTTGAAGACAAGAACACTATGCAGAAGTATCTTGGAGACCTGTGCTTCTTGATCCATGGTACAATGCATTGAAGTTTAGTTTATTTAGTCTACCAAAAATGAAATAGCACAATCACTGAAAGTAAAGAGTAGATAAATACTCATAATAAATAAAGAAGGAATAGGAACTGGTTATATGAAAGAATAATAATGATGATGGCAGAAAAAACCAGATTATTATAAACCATGAGAGGAGTACATTTCTTCTGGAAATTAGTGTATACCAGTAACCATTAACAAAATCACATTGAAGCACATCAGTGAGAGTTTTTAAGATGACATCAGTAATTACGTGAGAACATTTATATAATACAGCGCCTGTAATAATAACTGACAGAATTTGATGACTAGTCTGCTATTACATTTCTATGTTCATAAACTAGCTAATGCCTTCCTTAAAAATATACCAAATCTTCTAGCAGTTAATTCTCTTATTTTCCTTTCTTAGTCTATCCCATTCTGTAGAATTTGGATGTTCCTGCACATAGCTTTTCTTGTACTTCTGCTTACTAAAATGGTTTCCAAGACTATTTTACTCAAGAGGTATAAACAAGTAAGAATATCCTCAACCCTTAGTAAGTCATTAAAAAACCACTGATCTGGGATTAGCTCTTCCAGGAATTAAAAAACTAGCCTCTGACAGACTAATTCACTGGTACACTAAAAGTCAACAGTTGTTCTAATTTCTGAATAATTCTAGCTTTAGCTCACCATATAGTGTGGTAAAACAAACAAACAAACAAACAAACAAAAAACAGAACCCCAAACTGGAAAATGACTAGCCTGAAGAGTTTTAATGAAGGACAGAGCCCACATTTCTGTCCATTCCCAGTTCTGGTAATGCAGTATGTTCTGCTGTTTTCCATTCATACAATAGAGAATCAAGCTTTTGGTCGATGTTATCAAGGGAGAACACAACACATCTCAGGAAGGGTTCTGAAATAGTTCAGCCTTCAGCACAGGTTACTGAAGAGCCAGGTTGCAACTAATACAGAGATCACAGCAAGTAAGGCAGGCTTCGTTACAGTCCTTCATGTCGTTCCTGTTCCCTAGCTAATGACCCCCTTGCCCCTTTCAATTTACTAGGCCTTTTGCTGTTCTTCCATCTGTAGTTACAGAAGAAGGACTGTATATCCAGGTTACCAGTCAGGCTTACAGGCATTTTGTTGCTTCCCTTTTGGCTGTTGGTCCGTATGATTTTGACTTGCTGTTGAAACGCAGTTGGCGCTAAAGACAGTCTGCTCTTGAACTCACAGCTCTGTTTTGATCTCACCTTGTCACTCCCCTGTGAGGTATGCAAGGCGTCACAACAGGCTTTGGTCATACTTGCAGCATGGAAGCCGTGCAAGTCTGGAACAATCATAAAGTTCCTGTGGGCAGCGATCTCTACCTAAGAAAACCGTGATATTATGCTGTTGACTCCAGTAATGGTGTGCTCAGGGCTCTCCTGTAAATCTTGAAACCTGGGTGCCTTCTCCATTTGCTGCAAACTTTTCTGATCTGAAACAGTGGGGACTCAGATAGAAAGATACCTGTGCTTTAAAAAAAGGGGGAAATACAGTAGCTGAGTAGTACTTCTGCTGATACTTATGGAGTGTATATGAGCATATAGGCACATAAAAATGGGATGTCTACCGAAGCTAGTTTTTCTATATGTGGATGTCCTTGATTAATAAAGTTACTCTTATTACTATGCAACCAAAGAAGAATGCAAACAATACAGTACTCTGCTTTTGGCTGTCTGTCTAAGCCAATGACTGACTTAAACAATAGACTGTGTTACAGCAGTCTGCATAATCTTTGCTCGCACCTATAATACTAGTACAGAAAAGAGGAAGGAAAGAAAGGGAAAGGGAAAGCTATATAAAAGAGGATAATCTCAACAATCAAAGCACAAGGGAATTGCCTTTACTGCAACAACTGAAGAAAAGTGGAGAAACTGAATCCAAAAGCAATGTACTGTAGCCAGAGGTGTCAGAAGTAATATCATTTGACTCAAGCTTGACAATTTAGTGCAGTGGTAACTCTCTTCTAAACTTACTGCCTTTGTACATTTCTCAGTGCAATCCTATTCTTCTGTTCTATTATAGAAGCTGCATGTGCATCAGTATGTCTCTTTCCCTTTAGTTTCTTTTATGGTTATGACTAGTGTGTAATGTATTTTTCTCAGTGTTCCCCCTGTAATGATTCCTGTCTCCCACCAAGTCCACAGTGTAAATGAGATGTGACATTACTGCAATGCAGCCATGTTTAAATTGAAATATCATGGGAAGGGCAACACACTTCAGCCCTCTGTTTTTACAGTACTGAAGAGTTATGTATGCAATAGTCATTGTTTAGTACTTTCATATGAAAACAATGAATGAGGGGATGGTATTTAATAAAAGCCTTTACAGCTGATAATCAGGTGACGAATCATAGTCATGGCCTTTGCAAAATACTTTAAAATAAAGCTACATTCATCATAAAGCAGATAAGCACATTTCTGCCTTGTTTAATAGGTAAATATGATATCTACAAGCTTTTTCTGGTTCTGTTGTAACTTTCCATAGAGAATAAAGGTATATGTAAATTTAAAAAAAAAAAAAAAAAAGTGTAGCAACAACAACCAAAGAGCAGCTATCTTTCTCTACACCACAAAAGGTAGAGAAAAACTGGCTGCAATAGTATAAGAATTCCATCAGTTTTATAGGAGAAATTTCATGCCAGAACCACTCCACATTCCAGATTGATGCCGATGGAGCACAGTGAGGCTACAAAACCAACCATTAAGATAGAATAAAAGCACAGGGTGCTGTAGTAGAGTCTGCCTCACCCACTGCTATTGTAAGGTGAAGAACAAGACCCAATGAATGTAAATGAATAGCTATCATGGCCCACACCAACTACTCTTAAAGCAACTTTTGTCTGGTTCAACTGAATATGAACTGATGACATACTTCCCTGTTCCTATATCAGGGGGTAATTCTGGTACTGTCCTTATATACATGAGTTAGGACAGGGAATAAAAAATCCTTTCATTTACCTTCCTCCACAAAGGAACAAGTACTCTTATTACTTTTCATACCCTTAAAAAAACCCCAAACAAACAAACAAACAATCAAACAAAAAAAGCCACAAAGCAAAGACCCACACAACCTTTTAATACACTAATCTTAAATATACTCAAATGGAAGTTAATATTCTGCAGAACCGAGACAGAGGGTAAAATATGGTCAGCTGTCTCCATCCAGCACTTTCTCATTATTCTTCTACCTTGCTACTCTACTATTCTACCCTACCTTGCTATTCTACTATTTTGGATCACCAGCATACAGGTACTCCATAATCCTTTGAGCACCATCCCTCTCCTTCCCCCAGAAAAAAGACAGTCAGTCTACTCTAGACTGCAACCAATAGTAGCAGATAGCAAGACAACATAGTTCTTCAGATATGTGCCCAGTTCTTTTCCTTTTTAAATTGAAGGTAAGAAGTAATGTTGGCGTAATCTGGAGACACTGTTTTGTACAACCTACTATAGTCCTTTTTTTCCTTTCCATCATCTAACTCTGGCTTTTGCTACAGAAGCCTTCACAAAGTTAATTCTAAAATCCATTAATACTTGTTTATCAAGTTATATTTAATAGTTTCCAGTCACCATCAAAAAGAAAGACTATAATGTGGTTTCAGAGTAAAAGAAATATTAATACATGAGTCATAATAAGTAATACAAACCATGGTAAGAAATGTTTGAGGTATTATAAACAGTTTTAATCAAAGTTAGAGAGTAGAAATATTTGTGTTCCTCATGATTTTATCCTAAAAATTCATAGACTCCTCTCAGCAAATGGGGCTGGAAAGCATTCATGGAACCATGCAATCCATTCTCATGGCCAGATCCTGAAACAGTTATAGGTAAATCTTTCCAGACAAATGTGGTCTAACCTGTTCTTTAACACCTCTGGTGGTGGAGGTTCTGCAGCCTCCCCAGGCAGTCTATTCCAACATTTAGCTGTCACTACCTTCTTGTGTTTTGCACCCAATCTCCAACTTTGATTTCTTTTATTATAGTTTAATACCTTACTTCTCTCATGCTCAATGACCATTAAGAATAATTTCTTTCTTTCTACTTTACTGTTCTACTATTTTAATGTAACTGAGGATGATTCCCTAAAATATTTCTGTTTCTCAGCCTGAAGAACAACAGTTCCTTCTGCCACCTCTTTAAAGGCATTATACCTATATCTTTTGATTCAGCAATCTCCTCCTAATTCTTCCCAAGTAATCCACATCTATCTTGGAGCAATGCATAGGACTGTTGCACCCAAACTGCAAACCTATGCATACCTGTAACGTAACACATATAAAAACCTTTAACCTCTCTCTTTCATTTAACTTTCTGAAATACTAGAGTGCAACTACAATACACAGTATACTCCTCCCTCAGTCTTCAGAGTCTGAGCATAATATCAGTAGCTCAGTCATTTGAAACACTTCAGAAACCAGACAGACAGACAGCCTGAAGTCCTCACTATTGGTGTCATTCCAGCTTTTGGGTTAGTTACGGACTGATGAGGAAACAGACCTCTGGAACTGATCTCCTGAGGTGTGTGAGTATTACAATAAACATATAGAAATAACCATTCCTTTGATTAAATTATATAATTCTGTACAGGGTGTGGGAAACAGCAGTCCTGACCTGGGGAGAAATGAGAAAACCCCGGTCCCATTCAGTCTAGGACAGTAGTATCTATTAGCAACAACCAACCACACATTGAATATAATTATGAATTTGGTGTTTGGTATGAAGTTGTGTGCTCTTCCTTCAGCTCCAATTTCTAATATCCATCTTTGTATTTGTTTTCCCATCTTCCTTTAAATTTCTTACATAGTTAAGTATGATTTCTATGGCTGTTTTTATTTCATATCAAGATTTTGAATCTCCAAAAATCTCACAAATACCATCAGAAATAATATGTGCCCAAAGTAAAAATTTGGGAAGAAATGAACTTTGTGCCAACTCCCTTGACTATTAACATGGCTTTGAAAAAAGAAGAAAACCACATTTGTGTAGGTCCTTCTGCCTTTCACTGCTTACAGTTTCAAGGAGAAGGAATTAAAGTTTTCTGTATCCTATTAACGATGGCTTCACTCATGATATCTGGATATTCTTATGCTTTTAATAACAGTCTGCATTTGCACAGATAAGCTAAGTCTTCCTCTCTTTAGGCTCTGAAACACTTACGTGATCCTGTTACATTTTTGTTTGGCACCAGTTCTTATATAGACTACTTGTACTTTTTGGATTCCTGTTTATGGTCTTACGTTGTTGATGAGGAAAGAGAACACGAGAGAAATAACCAGTTTTAGTTATCAACTTCATTAACTTTTCTTACAATTCTGCAATCTTTTTTTTTTAAACCTTAGCTGTACAACCATTCTGATTTCCTGAAATCCACTGTGATCATCAGTAGACATTCCTAACTACCACTTCATTTATTGGTGCTCTTTCTTTTTCAAGGTTACATGGTATCTATGGGCTTTATTTCTTCAGGTGGAAGATTTCCAGAGTTTTTTAGCCATTTTATAAACACATATATATTTACAAACAAAGAATTATTCAGGTATTTCAAAAGAAATCATTTTCTTTTTAAACAAGGAGACCACTTTCAGCAGAAATCAAACATAATTGCATTCTCCACACTTTCCCAAGGAAAAACTCCTGCACCCATATGCTCACTATCAATTCTGTTACTTCCAGTTACCATAACAGACACTGTCAAGACAAACAAAACAACTCTCAAAGACCTGAAGAACTGATTTTCCAGAGGCAAGAAACCCATTCCCCAACTGCTTCCAGGCAGAGTGAAATGCAGACCATGCAGCTGCATGCAGTATGTGATTATGAAGGAGCAAGTTAGCATCACCGAAAGCAGACTTCTCACTCTGAGTTTTCAGGCTGACTTGGGCAGCACAAGGAGTACTTTTGAAGTTGAAGAGGAGTTTAGATTCAGTTCTCATTCTGTTCTTGACTGTTAGGCTCAGGCTGGTAACAAGGGGTGGAGAAACAGGCACTGGTCTCTTGTGCACTGGACTAAAGTTGCTGGTCATGGCTTTAGCCATATGATAATCCTTTTGACTACACCTTTTATTAGGACAAGCAATTTACTTGTTGCTTTTGTTTGGAAGGCAGAACTATCAAATAAATTCATGGTACTATATTTTGAGAGCAAATAGGGGTAACTGAGACCATGGTATGATAAGTTAAACAATTCCCAGTGTAAATATTTATTATAAGCACTGATAAGAAATGTTACGGTATTATCATACACTCATTGATCTCTCTCTATTCAAGCTGCTGTTGAAAACTTATCTGTTATGAAAAAGAAAAATAATTCTGTTAGAAAACAGAACAATGAGGAAGTATTTTAATAAAATTGAGCTTTATCAACCAACTACTTGGCCTACACAAGGCACAATTCTGAGGAGATATAAATGGAATTGAACTATCAACTCCAACTCCAATATCCACATAAGGATTCATGTAAGAGGAGCCTGAATCCTTCGAGTTGACAGAGTTCTATAGGACTTTGCAAAAACAGGAGAGATCTGCCTAAGCAGATGGTCCTACTGGATCACAGATTAGTTTTTAAGTAGTAAGTGTACAGTCCAATTCTACCACATCAGCTATTTCCAAAATTATTGCAATAAGAAATGTGCACATTCAAGGAATGTCACCTATTACTGTCTTAGAAGATTATATTGGAAAGCAAGAGTCTGCACAAACAAGCCCCTCTGTATGCGCTTCCCTGATAATCCCACTGACCCTGAGGGGTTTTGGAGTACAAAAAGCCTCTACACAAATAAACTTGCTGCATCTTTGTTTGAGTCTCTAACATAATATTACATATACTTCTGCTCAAGCAACAGTCAGGACATTTACATGGTAAACTACATTTTATAAAAGTACTTTTCTATTTCTTTCTCTTTGGCAGCATTGTTGGTCTCTATGGAACCACCACCAAAAAGTACATTTAACAGCATACAGGAATATCTGTGACATTAGAGCTATAGCGACCCTCTTTTTTTTTTTTTTTTTTAATTCTACTGTAACCTGCCATTGATACACAAGTTTTTAAAATTTCTTTATTGTCCAGTGAGAAATGTAATCAGATTTTTATAATCAATAACACAAATGTTATTTTAATGACATCAGCATGGGGTCATGGATTTGATATTGTGACTATGTGCTCTCTAGGATTCTTAACTGAATGTGTTTAGAAAAGTGATTTCTTGAGTTTTTGCATTAACATACACAATTCCCTTTCTGCAGAATGTTGTATTTCTTTTCCTGTTAGCGTATAACAGCGTATAAAATCTAAGGCCAAACAATGAAATAGCAGTCTAAAAGGTTAAGGACCCTTTGATCAGGGTATTAAAGACTCTGTTCACAGATGAACTGTTGTGCTTCCAAAGTTTTATGTTAAAAGTTAATATGCTTAAGATAATCAATCTCAGCTGCACTAGACCTTTAGTAATTTTGTTTCTATCATCAAACAAGCCTTATGGGGTTGAATATAGTGGTAGTTCATAATGAAGCACTTCATATAGAAGCAGCTGTCTCCTCACCTGTTTCCCAGCCCATCTAGAGGCCTGGAGAAATTCTTCAATTTAGCAAGCCAACTTAAGTCATTATTAGAAATGACAGGGAAACCTGATGAAATTGTACTTTCAATTGGAAAACAAAATTGCAATCAGACCAACATGATTTCCTCATGGTCTGACCATGCTAATGCCAAGTCAAGACATGGGCAAATGTATTTAAAAGTCATAATGGAGTATTACCATGCAATCTCTTTTTACTGGCCCTTATTAATATAAAACTTCAATTTGCATGTAAATGTGGTCAACTTTCATATCATCAAAATACATGAGGCCTGGGAAAGTAATGAATTGAAGTTTGATGCGGCAATTACTGACGTTTATAAAGAATTTTAAAGAGGTCATTCTAGCCTTGGCTGAGAAAATGAGGAAATCAACAGGGAATATTGTCAATATAGCAACAGTGGGAGTTGGAGTCAGTCCCAGGTGTTAGAAGGCCAGATGATGATTAATAGAGAGGGAGTATGAAGCCTTTCACCCAGAAGGACTGGGCTGGACCTGAGGCTCAATAACAGAGCTCTCATGAAAAGGTTCTTGCTGGGTTCCCACTTTAGCTGCCTCGAAATATGTTCCAGAGGGAATAAAGTAGCAAGTGTTTATGAGAGAGAGCAGTGCTGAAGGTTTAATTGGGCTCCACATCCTTTCAGCTCCCTTCAGTACTTGATATGCAGTTTAACCTTTTTTTCCCCACCTCAGATACTCCAGTGCCACGGGGATTTTAATAAGGCACTAACTTGATAGCTTGGAAAAACACTGACTTCATTGCTAAATTGAATTAAACTGCCTTATTGTGTCCTAATGACAATTTGTAAATTTCTTGATTTATAAACAAAGCAAACAAAAACCTGCAAAATATTTTCATCCTGCTTGAACATTTTTTTAAATCTAAAAAACCTGTGGATTTTTTTTTTCCCTTCTTTCCCTGTTCACTGAAAAATTTCAGATGGAGGAGAAATTCAAATGAGTGAAAAAATCAATGCAGAAATGAAAACAGGGCTATGCAGTTGTTGTACTTCTTTTAAAAGCAGATCCCACTTTTATAAGGCAAAAGCATTCCAAAGAGTGAACACAGTCCTATGGTATCTCATGTGAGGGGGTCAGAACAGGGAGGAACTGGATTTTGTTAGATAATGCACTAGTGACTGGAGTCTCATCACCATGTAACAACGTGTATTTTGGCATAATTACTTACACAACTCTGAAATGAGTGAAACATTTCCAGGAGTCTGACTTTCCAAACCAGCAGTTCCTTATGCACACCTAGCAAAGGTGTCAGCAATTACATAAACAGTCCAAAACAGTGAAGGATCAGGCCCAGGTTTCCCTTGCTGGCTCAGGCTGAATCATGTTGTGTGTGGTGGTTGCCAACTGACTTCAGCATGTTGTGGCTTAGTCTTCCCATCTATAAATAGAAATCTAGAATGTGTTTATCTTCACAGGATTGGGGATGAAGCTTAATTAATAAACGTTTATTAAGTGCTTTTGGGATCTTAAAGTGGAAAGTAATAAATATGTTTCTAATTTCTTTGTGGATATTTTTTTACTGTTCTCATTAAAATCAAGCTATACAGCTGGCAAACTGTTTCTTCTGCACAAATAAAATCAAGGTCACTGGTAAGGATCAAGGAAAAGTAAATAATGGAATAAAAATCAATTCATCTACAGAACAAGATTAATTTGAGTTTTCTTAATTCCTTCTACTCCTGTTTTCTCCTTTTGTTTTCAAAACCTAATTTTCAGTTACACTATTTCAAATAAATCTCCAGATTAGTTAAACATTTTAGGTTACATTAATTAAAGTAAGATAAGCAATTACATTGAAGATGCCTTGGGTGCTACAATAAATTATTTTTATATCTAGGGAATAAGTGTCAATGAAGTTTAAGTAGAAGTAAGCAAAGAATATGACCAGTACTTTTAAATGTTATTATAAGATGTATTTTTTATCGTCACTTCCAATTTTCATAAGAATGCATTTTCGGCTTTGTGGCTCAAGTAAACATTTAAAAATGTTCACTGACAAACTGAAATTCTCAGAGCACAGCATCTCTTTCCCTATTACTTCACCAGGCTTATAGACAGACTATTGTCCCAAGGGATGGCATGGTAAATCAATGTTTATATTTCTATTACACTTGAGACTCCTTGGCCTAAACATTTGTAACTCTTACTAATCTGGATGGTGAGTGATAAAGGAACTGCTGTTACTACAAAAGGAAGGTTGAAAACATGAAAGCGGCAACATTTATGGTCTGCTACACTATTCTGGTTTCCTAATCACTTTCCTGATATATTTACAGGATCCAATATGTATTTGGGGAAAGGTGTAATCTTTCAGTAGACCTGAGAACAAGAGTGAATAGTGAAAAAAATTAGCAAGAAGAATGTAGGGTATATATTAAGTCTATTCTAAGCTTTGTATAAACTTTAGCAGTAAGGATTTATTTTACAACTTTATGAATGAAGGTTACCTTTATGCATGTAAAAGAATGAGCAATCATTATTAATGTAGTTGGATCTGCATTCTGTAGTATTTTCTTCAGTGTTTGACACCACAGACAGTTAAGAACACTTAATCTTGCTGAACAAAGCAGGAAAAGTTGGGTTTTTTTTAAGGACAACAGTTTTGTGATCCTACATAGTAATTCTTGAAAAGCAAGTAGATAAGGTAAAAAAAAATCATGTGTGCCAAAAGTCTGAATCACCAGCTCGGATGATAAACTAGACTTGTGGACAAAACAAGTTTGGAAAACCCTGTAAAACATTTTTGTTTCTTTAGCTGGCAAAATATTTCTGCAATATAATACAAATTAGGGAAAAATATAAACCCTATTGTACATATAAACATATTTTTGAGAATTAAGTAATAGTAGTATGGGGAAAAATTATCAGATATTAAAATGCTACATTTGGGGAACTCTTCATGCAAAGGCACTTGTTGGCAGACCACAGGTTCCAGAGATAGCAAGAGTCCAAAAATTTGTATTTATAGAATTTAGGAAATAACACCTAGGGACTTTTTGAATCAAGAACTGAGGAAAGCACTGAGGAAGCAGTGACATTTTGGCACAAGTGCTGATTCCACTTCAGAGGAAAAATGACATTAAGTCCATGGGACTAGACTAGCATGGAGTCCTCAGCACTAATTGTTTCACTCTACAAAGCTGCTCTTAATGATCCTCACTGAGTGCTAAACTATGCACCATCAGAGATACCTGGGTTGTTATATCCTTGGCATGAAAATGCTCCATGTCACAGTTCCCATTTCCCAACATGAATCTATGACTGGTGCCCCTGCCATCAGTTCTGGGAGAGCATATCCCTATTTCTAGTTGTAAAGGGGTCATTGAGCACCAGAAGCACAAGAGCCTTGGAGCCATAAAGAGCCAGGAAGAAACCGGTGGGAAGAAACTCTAGTGGGAAGAAGCAGACAGAGAGTTCTAGTCATTATCGATCAGATTATTTATCCATTTGTGTTATGCAGTCAATAGACAGGAACAGAACTAAATCCAGTTAACAGGGACCAGAAACTTATGTATGAGCTCACTCACTTCATAAATGATCTCAATATAATCTGCCTGACTAAAGGAGGATTTATTTATTTCTAACCTTCCTGAATTATTAGGGATCTTAGGAAGAGTTGAGGAATGCCCATTCCTTCTCCATTCATCTTTAAATCACAAGAGAGTTTAGGTGCCTGAACATCTGCCTATCTATTCAGACTGCAGTGCATCTAAGCCTCCAGAACATAAAAAGAACATAAAACAAATTTTGGCTGTGTTGTAGAATAGTCTTGGGACTTATCTTGACTTAAGTGTCTTTGGGAATTTCTAAGTGCTTGAAAACCACCATGCTAGATCAGGCTGTTTGAATCCTTCCCTGAGATTCAGACCCTTAGATAGCTGTGATTCAGAAAATAGAGGTCAAAAACATTAGAAAATAAAAAAATAATCTCTAGTGGGGAAGTGCCCATTTATTTCAAATGTTAACACTTATACACAGGTAGATGGTCTCCTGTAGTAGCAGCATAAAAACTCATAAACAGTCCAGACATTTCAGAGTGACGTATATAATCATATCTCCAAAGTCCTAGAGATGGGTGTGTGCACACTGGAATGATCACAAGATGAAGAAGGAAAGCACAAACAATTATTTTTCAGGCCAACCAGTAGGTAATATGACTATCTCAGACATATGCAGTTTGTATTAATCAGTCATTCTAAGTGCAATCACAAGAAAAAAAAAAAGCTGAAGGCCAATGGAAGGAGGAATTTTGTTATACACAAAAAAAGACAACATTTCTATAGAGGAAGAATGGCTAGACAATACTGTCCATAGTCAAATTCCTGAACCTAAAGTATATTTTACCCTTTAAAAATGTAGTAATTATTTCATCACTAATTCCTACAGTACTGCCTCTCATGTCCACAGCATCCCCTTACAAAGCAGGTAAACACACAAACACACAAAATTTCCTTTGGATTCTATTGCATATTGATATTCTGCTTCTCAAACCAATCACTCACACATATTATCATCTAAACTCACTGCAAGCAGAACGTCTTACCCAGGCTTCCCCTGGAAAATCTTCCTTCCCAATTCTCCTCCTCTTGCCTTCTCTACTGCCCTAAGTTTAATTCCTTCTGACCACATACCCAACTTGTTCCCAGGTTTCTTTGCTCTTCCACTTCATTTCATGCATCTTTCACTCTGATCCTGCTCTCCACCTCTCTACATGTACATTTTTCTTACCCTGTAGCCTTTTCTTTACTTTTTCCTATTACACACTTAAATAGATGTTTTGCATATTGTTAGGCTCTTCTAGCCCTTTTATCTTCCTAATAAGGCTGCTTTCCCAGTCTAGCTTCTCTTCTTTCTCCACCAACCCTTCTTTCTGCCTCAGATATTCTCCCTGCCTATTCCTCTCCTCTTTTACCTTACTTTTCTCCCACTTCTCCATCTTTTAGTGCCTCCAAATCCTTCCAGTTCAATTACTGAATCATCTGATTTCAAGGCTTGATTTCAACACCTATGAAATATGCCACATGATGTGCAGAAGCAGTCCTTGTTGTCTCAAGGTTTATTCTTTTCCCAGAAGATATGTATGAACTTTAAGCTGTTAGATTTAAAAAAAAAAAAAACAAAAAAACATCATTTATGCTATGCTACTGTATGGCAAAATAACAAAGCTATTAGAGAGATAAGACTGTCAAAGTCCTTTTGAGACCCTAAATCCATATAGCACAATGTTTTCGTCAGCAGTGGTGAACAGAAGCTGCTTGGAGAAGAGTCAAAGAACAGAGTAGGTATACAAGAATACTGTCTGCTCCATCTTCTACTGGGGGAACTATTCCAATGACTTCGTGTTGGGTTCATTGACTGAAGAAATCTGCTGTAGCAGGTTTATAAACTGACCCTTGACTCTATAGAATTCATCTCTCTGTGATGTTACAGGAGTCTTATTTCAGGAACTAATAATAAGAGAAACGTCAGATTTGTTCCTAGCTGAGTGGGAGAAGCTATATTGAGACTGGAAGGGCAGGTAACTCTGCATTAATACACACATTCAGTTGGTTATCAGTAACAGGGAACAGGCCTCCCAGTGACGCAATAGCAGGTTTTGTTACACTTTTCATATGCCTAAAGGTTACAATTTTCTCTGATCTTAACACCTCTTAAGCCTCAGATAGTAGGTGAACTGACCTTGGAGCTCTGCTTCCCCAAGTTTCAGGTGCCGGAGTTTTTGTTTGCAGCATTCAGTTCAGTGGCACTGTGCAGCCAACAGTACTTCAGATGAGATTTGTTGCTCTTTACTCAGCTGTTGCTCTTTACGCAGCTTTTTCATCGCTGATTCATGTTACAATGCATTTAGATCTCTGGAACTTCCTAAATGCTGAGCTGCACTAGTTACTCTTTTCAATTGGCTTTATGAAGTGCCCCTAGAAGTCTAATAGGTTCTGGCATAGCAGAGGTTTTCTACAGTTCAGATCATTCAATCAGCCTAAATGATAGTTTTTCAGTGTAACAAAAATTTTTCCCATGTCACTTTTGTACAAAAGCTGGTTGTTGCATTAAAAATCTGTATCGCCAAGTCCTTTTTATTTCCTGCTGTATATTAAGCACAAACACAAGTGAATGCTTCTTCCATTTGGTGAAAAAGCTCAGTCATTTTCCTCCAGAAGATCCCAGGCAGACCATTATACAAAAAGTAAGATCACAAAATATTTTCAGATTTCATAATTATTTTAAACTGAGCATTCTTTGGATATGGACAAATATGAGATTGTGTGTATCAGAAGTTTGTCAGCTAGTGTACGCAAAATGTATTTTTGTCTCTCCTTCTCTCCCATTTTTTCTATGCCTATTAGTTGTATAGTTGAAAGCTTTTGAATCCTAATTCATGGATGAGGGACCCAGTTTAAGAGATGTTATATGTTGAAGTAATGGAAACACAGTTACAGCAAGGGTATGTGATATAGCTAAGCTGAATATATACCTAATATACCTAATAATATACCTAATATAATATACCTAATATACCTAATCTACATGATTACAGCATAAATATATTCTAACTTAAGAATGTGTTTTGTCCCAAAGACCTTACAGTGTCAATAGAAGAAAAGGACAGTATTAGAAAACAAACAGATTGAATGCAAAGTAACACTAACTATAACTAGCAGCATGAAAAGCAGTATAATGACAGCACCTCAGCTTTCTCAGCACTGAAGTGTATTGGGTTTGTGTGGCAAGGTTTCAGTAGCAGGGCAGCTACAGGGGTGGCTTCTGTGAGAAGCTGCTAGAAGCTTCCCCTGTGTCTGATAGAGCCAATGCCAGCAGGCTCCAAGACAGACCTGCCGCTGGCCAGGACCAAGCCAATCAGTGACAGCGCTAGTGCCTCTGTGATAACTATTTAAGAAGGGGGGGGGGCGGGGGGGAAGAGGGACACAAACTGCAGCTGGAGAGAGGAGTGAGAACATGTGAGAGGAACAACTCTGCAGACACCAAGGTCAGTGAAGAAGGAGGGGGAGGAGGTGCTCCCGGCACCGGAGCAGAGATTCCCCCCTTCCCCGTGCTGAAGACCATGGTGAGGCAGGCTGCCCCCCCTGTAGCTCATGGAGGTCCACGGAGGAGCAGATATCCACCTGCAGCCCGGGGAGGACCCCACGCTGGAGCAGGTGGATGTGCCTGAAGGAGGCTGTGACCCCGTGGGAAACCCACACTGCAGCAGGCTCCTGGCAGGACCTGTGGCCCCGTGGAGAGAGGAGCCCAGGCTGGAGCAGGTTTGCGGGCAGGACTTGTGACCCCGTGGGGGACCCACGCTGGAGCAGTCTGCTCCTGAAGGGCTGCACCCTGTGGAAGGGACCCACGCTGGAGCAGTTCATGAAGAACTGCAGCCTGTGGGATGGACCACATGTTGGAGAAGTTCATCGAAGACTGTCTGCCGTGGGAGGGACCCCACACTGGAGCAGGGGAAGAGTGTGAGGAGCCCTCCCCTGAGAAGGAAGGAGCGGCAGCGATGACATGTGATGAACTGACCGCAACCCCCATTCCCCATTCCCCTGCACTGCTCAGGGGGAAGAAGTAGAGAAAAATCGGGAGTGAAGTTAAGCCTGGGAAGAAGGGAGGGGTGGGGGGAAGGTATTTTAAGATTTGGTTTTATTTCTTATTACCCTGATCGGTTTTGATTGGCAATAAATTAAACTGATTTTCCCCAAGCTGAGTCTGTTTTGCCTGTGATGGTAATTGGTGAGTGATCTCTCCCTATCCTTATCTCGACCCATGAGCTTTTCATTATATTTTGTCTCCCCTGTCCAGTTGAGAAGGGGAGTGATAGAGTGGCTTTGGTAGGCACTTGGCATCCAGCCAGGGTCAAACCACCACAGTAGCACAAGTGTACATATATATGTGTACACAGGTAGCACAAGTCAGAAGAGATATGAAGAAGGACAATGATCTCTTTCCATTTTTTTTATCTGAAATGCATAGATTAGTCTATCAGGCCAAAGAAAGAATAAATACCTGATTTTTGAAAGTGTTGTAACACCCCTCACTCGTTCTATGATTTTTTTTTTCCCTAACCCTTCTATATGTAACCATTTGATCTAATTTCACTTGTATTTGTGGGACTTAGTCTGACTACAGAAATATTCAAACGTGTTCTCTCTTTCTCAGTCATAACTAGTAGCTCTGTCTCTCTAGAAGCAGAATATAGATTTGCTTCTAACTGGCATGATAATCTCATTGCCATTACTATGTCATGGTTATCAAGCTGTTTATTTGTGAACCACTGATTGTGATCACATACATTTTGAACTAATATGGAAATTTACATCTTTGCATTTCATTTTGGCTTGACACTGGCCATTAACAGTTTAGTCTCCTTCCTTGACTGCTTCTGAGCAAGGAACATTGTGTTAATTGTGTGGTTTTCACTGATTTCAGAAGAAAGAATGAAACACGATCATCATCTGTGGCAGTTTAAATCTGACTTCAACATTAATGGTATTTGGATTAATCTCCCATGGTTAATGTGGGCAAGAAACTAACCACAAAATGTTTGTATTATTTAACTTTTTTTTACTCCCTTTGCATGACATAACTCTTTACAAGATGCCCCGCCTTTTCTGCGTTTATTGGGTTTGGCCTAAAAGTAGGCATATGGTCCCTAGTGAACACAAAATCCAGTTTCTCTCAATCCATCTCAATGAGATCCATAGAAATTCTTTAATAGGAAAAATTGTCCTAGCAGCTTCCTTCCATGGAGGGGAATACCTCTGGATGAAGGGGAAATGGTACTTTCCTTGAGAGGGACGGCCAATCAAGTGTACAGTGAGTTTCAGAACTGTCTTCCAAATTTTTTATAGTTCTGTTGCAATCTTGTAGCTTGCAATGATCAGCTAGAGAATAATAAGTAAAGATCTTATCCATCACCCCAGTGCAAGATACTATTCAATTTCTTTAGACAGCAACTACTATCTATAAAAGACAGGAAAAGCAAGGATAATGGAAGGACATGTGTTATAGTAATGCAGTTATCAGGCTGATGATTAAGATAATTTTGTAGGTGTTGTTCCAGTTGGCATTGATCTTATGCTATGCTAGGGGAAAACAAACAAATAAAAAACCTCAACACACACACCCCCCCCACCAAAAAAAAAAAGAAACAAACCACAAAAAAACCCAAACTGAAAACTGAAAAAGCCCTTTTCTGGCTGCTGAAATTTTCATTGACAGACCTATAATATGCATTCTGACTGAGTCCAGTTTCTACAGGGCATGTGATCTGCACCCACAATAACAAACAAAAATATGCAGTCAATCTGAGTTTTCCTACAGGGTGGTTTTTTTGTTATGTTGGTTTCAGAAATTACAACAGACCTTCAGATATATACAAGCTCCATTAGACAACTTTTACAAAATGCTGATGGTTCCTGTATACGGATTATAATTCTTAGATTTTTTTTTTTTAGAACCATAAAAATAAGCAATCAGTGTTCTGCTCTGTAAGAGAAAGAGAACTTCTTTATAAAGAGCACAACTTTATAAGAAAATTAACTCTATCCCAGCAGAAACCAGGAGAGTAACCACCCCTTGTTCTATACCATCTACGTCATGCCCAGGTTCTACCCTTTCTAAGACATTCCAATTAATCACCACCACTTTCCCTGCCTTTTGATATATACACCCAGATATCAGTCCCTTAGTCTGTTGGCCATCCCTCTAAAATGTCCATTGAGTTCATTCAGTCCATGACTTTGGGCTCCATCTGTCATAACAGTCCTTCAGAGCAGGAGAGATGGTGTGCAGTGTTGGATTGTGCATGCTGAAGCCACTTCTGGTTCCATCACTGCTGCACTTTGCTCGGTTTAATCAAAGTTCATTCTTCATTGATCTGGGTGATTCTTATTGAAATATCATTGATATGGCATATAGCAACCATAGTAGTGATGACATACAGTATTACATAGCAATTAACATCATACATTCGACCAGCCTGGTTAGCTCAGTTGGTTAGAGCGTGGTGCTAATAATGCCAAGGTTCACGGGTTCAATCCCTGCTCACTGCGGGGGGGGTTGGGCTAGATGATCTCTCAAGGTCCCTTCCAACCCAAAGCATTCTATGATTTCAGTTCATTGGCTATTTTTACCCAAAATCAAATTCCCTTGATGTACACACTGGACTTCCCCATCCTTCCGCATTACCCACCAAGTGCACCCAGGTCCTTGAGCAAAAGCAATCCCCTGGATGGGTTTTCCTTTGCCTGAGGCAGGAGTAACCCAGACTGTCTTCCCCAGCATATTTTTCATGTACACTACAGGGACTTTATCACTTTCTACAGCATGTAAAAGTGTTGACTGGTCAGGGCCAGCTCGATTGGCAGATCCCCTAGTGTTGACTAACCAGGTGGACCTTTAGAGATCATCTAGCCAAACCCCCTGCAGTGAGCAGGGACAGCTTTAACTACATCAGGTTGCTCAGAGCACCGTCCAACCTGACCTTGAGTGTTGCCAGGGATGGGGCCTCCACTACCTCTCTGGGCAACCTGTTCCAGGGTTTCACCACCCTCATTGTAAAAAATTGCTTCCTTATATCCAGTCTAAATCTATTCTTCTTTAGTTTAAATCCCTTATTCCTTGGTCTGTCACAACAGGCCTTGCTAAAAAGATTGTCCCCATCCTTCCTATAGGCCCCCTTTAAGTACTGGAAGGCCACAATAAGGTCTCCTCGCAGCTGCCTTTTCTCCAGGCTGAACAATCCCAACTCTCTCAGCCTGGCCTCGCAGGAGAGGTGCTCCAGCCCTCGGATCATTTTGGTGGCCCTCTTCTGGACCCACTCCAACAGGTCCATGTCCTTCTTGTGCTGAGGGCTCCAGAGCTGGACGCAGTGCTCCAGATGAGGTCTTACCAGAGTAGAGTAGGTAGGCAGAATCACGTCCCTCGACCTGCTGGCCACGCTTCTTTTGATGCAGCCCAGGATACGGTTGGCTTTCTGGGTTGCAAGCGCACATTGCCGGCTCATGTCCAGCTTTTCATCCACCAGTACCCCCAAGTCCTTCTCCGCAGGGCTGCTCTCAATCCCTTCATCCCTCAGCCTGTATTGATACCGGGGGTTGCCCTGTTGCAGGTGCAGGACCTTGTACTTGGCCTTGTTGAACCTCATGAGATTCACACAGGCCCACCTCTCCAGCTTGTTCAGGTCCCTTTGGATGACATATTGTCCTTCTGGCATGTTGATGTGGTTTAACCCCAGCCAGCAACTCACTCACTCACTCCCCCTGCCCTGGTGGGATGGGGGAGAGAATCAGAGGAGTGAGAAAAACTCCTGGGTTGAGATAAGAACAGTTTAATAATTGAAATAAAGTAATATAGTAATAATAATAATAACAATATAGTAATAATAGTAATAATAATATACAAAGCAAGTGATGCACAATGCAATTGCTCACCACCTGCCAACCGATAGGTCGTGTTAGGTTAATGGTTGGACTGGATGATCTTATAGGTCTTTTACAATCTAAATGATTCTATGATTCTATTTTATTCCTAAAACCCGGATTTCCTGTGCAGGTCCCTTGACCTTACTCTGTTTTATGGCAAAACCTGCCTTCAGAAGGATTTGGAATATTTTCTTCCTCTTCTCAAAATCTTCCTCTGCTGTGTTGCCCCACACAATGTTGTCATTAATATACTGCAGATGTTCTGGAGTTTCATCCTGTTCCAGTGCAGTCTGGATCAGTCCATAGCAAATGGTGGGGCTGTGCTTCCACCCCTGGGGCAGTCGATTCCAGGTGTACTGGACGCCCCTCCAAATGAAGGCAAACTGTGGTATCAGTTGTGGCATACCACTTGGCTGCCTTTGACTCCAGTTCATGCTGAAGTTCTAGTGTGTCCAGCATGGCAGCACTCAGCAGTGGCATGACTTCATTCAGGCCATGACAGTCTACCGTTAGTATTCACTCTCCATTAGACTTTCACACTGGCCATAAAGGACTGTTAAAGGGTGAACGAGACTTGCTGATCACTCCCTGGCTCTCCAGTTGACAAATCAGTTTATGGATGGGAATCAGGGAGTCTCAGCTGGTGCAATATTGCCTCTGGTGCACCATTGTGGTAGCAATCGGCACCTGTTTTTCAACCCTCAGCAACCCTACAACAGAAGGGTCCTTTGAGAGACCAGGCAAGGTGGACAACTGTTTAATTTCCTCTGTCTCCAAGGCAGCTATGCCAAAAGCCCACCAGTACCCTTTTGCATCCTTGAAATACCCTCTCCTGAGGTAGTCTATGCCAAGGATGCACAGAGCCTCTGGGCCAGTCACAATGGGGTGCTTCTGTCACTCATTCCCAGCTAGGTTCACTTCAGCCTCCAATACAGTTAGCTGTTGGGATCCCCCTGTCACTCCAGAAATACAGATGGGTTCTGCCCCTTTATAGCTTGATGGCATTAGGGTACACTGTGGACTAGTGTCCACTAGAGCCTTATACTCCTGTGGGTCTGATGTGCCAGGCCATCAAATCCACAGTGAAGTCCAGTAAACCTGGTTGTCCCTTTCCTCCACCTGGCTGGAGGTGGGGTCCCTGTAATCCTGGTCACAGTATTCATTGGTCACTTCTTGTAAATGTGAATCAAGAGTCCCTTTATTAAGATCGGAAGTAAAATCAACCCTTCTACTCTGTCTGGGAAACTGCTCACTGGAAACTGGAGCAGCAGTTTTCCTGGAAGAACCACCTTTTGTGATTGTTTTTCCTTGCAACTCACGTACCCTTGCCTTTAGGGTTGAAGTAGTTTTTCCATCCCACTTCCTCGTGTCCTCTGTGGTTATGCAGGTAAAACCACAGGGTGGCCCATGGCGTGTATCCTCTATATCCTCTCTCTTGAGCAGAAGAACGCTGACTCCTAATAGCCAAGATATTTGTCAGTAGAGGTGGAGAGTAGAACCTATTCTCTTTGAGTTGCTGGACATCCTGGGACTGTTTCTCTACAGCTGAGACAAGGGAGGAAGAGATACTTTCTTTGTGTTCCTGGAGTCAGCTAGCCACTTCATCCACCATTGGTGCCTCTTAATCTTTCCAGGTCAGTATTGCCAACGCGTTGGCATACAACACTGGTGCGCTCCATACCATCTTCCACTACATGGGTTTTGTGCACTGGAATTCATCTGGATCTTTGGATAACTGCTCATTGTTCAGGTCACTATAAATCACCTCCAGCATGCCTAATTCCCTCAGGCACTGGATACTTCTCTCTATGGTTGTCCATTTGCCTGGGCGATATATAACATCTTCCTTGAAGCAATGTCTTTCCTTCATGCCTGACAGTAGTTGCCTCCAGAGGCTAAGGACTTGTGTCCCTTTTCCCACTGTTTTGTCAATGCCCCCTTCTGTAGAAAGGGATCCCAGCTGTTTGGCTTCCCTACCCTCTAATTCCAGGCTACTGGCCCCGTTATCCCAGCATTGGAGCAGCCAGGTGATGATGTGCTTGTCTGGGCAACAGCTGAAATCTTTTTACATATGTCACAGCTCATTCAAGGATAAGGATTGGGTGGTTTCCATCTCATTTATGAGTTCTTCCTCTTCCACCTCCTCTCCTTGTGATTGCCCTGTTTTTTCATCAGCCCTTTCTAAACAAGCTGACTTTCGCTTCCAAGATTTCTTCTTGTGTATGGGGGTGACTGATACCATTCAGGTTGGTTCTCTGGTTCAGCTACAGTGCCTTTCATTGGGGTTTGAGTAGCCACTGTGCCTGTCATGAGGGTTGGAGTAACCACAATATTTTTAAATAGTTGTTTAACCCTAAGCAAGACCTGACACGCATTCAGGAGACATAGCAATAGGAACATGCTGGTTTGAACATCCCAAGGATATTCAAAATTCTCAAGAGCTATTGTAATTAGGGTGGAGAAGAAAGGGAAGATGGAAGAAGGTGTCTCCACCATAGGCTGGCTCTCCAAGGTGAAAAAGTAAAGAGTATAATTAATAATAATTTTTGATAGATGGCTCCTGAAGTACAGAGGTGATGGCAATGCTTAATACAAATACAAGATTGGTCTCATGACTAATGATTTTACTATACCATAAGCCAGTGTTACACAGTAGAGCAAAGCGACAACCTTAATCCATCTCCCAGAGGTAATGAACAGCACATAAATACTGATAAACTGTATATACACTAAGTAAGGTGTTACATAACACAGCTCTGAGAACAAATGCAAAAACTCTGAGAGCAAGTAAATCAATGTTGTGACCACCAATTACTAAACTAATATAACAAATGCTTATAACAAATTTGTTTTAACACGCTCTGGTCAGATCTATTGTTATCTCAACCCTTTGAACCCCATGTTGGGTGCCAAAAAGGATTGTCTGCAACTAAACACCACACAGCCGCTCGCTCACCCTCCCCCCTGCTGGTGGGATGGGGGAGAGAATCAGGAGAAAAAGTAAAACCCATGGGTTGAGATAAAGGCAGTTGAATAGGACAGCAGCAGAAGAGAAAATAATAATGACAAAAGATTACACAAAACAAGTGATGCACAATGCAATTGCTTACCACCTGCCAACCAATGCCCAGCCAGTCCCCAAGCAACAATTGCTGCCTCCCAGTCCACTCCCCCCAGTTTATATACTGAGTATGATGTCATATGGTATGGAATAGCCCTTTGGTCAGTTTGGATCAACTATTCTGGCTGTGCCCCCTCCCAGTTTCTTGTGCACCTGGCAGAGCATGGGAAGCTGCAAAGTCCTTGACTAGCATAAGCAGTACTGAGCAACAACTAAACCATCAGTGTGTTATCAACATTCTTCTCCTGCTAAATCCAAAACACAGCACTATGCCTGCTACTAGGAAGAAAATTAACTCTACCCCAGCCAAAACCAGGACATAAGTCCAGTCAACACCGAGGTACTCTTCATAAATTACTTTTTATAAATACCAACATTCTGAAGCCTGATGTTTCTTATCAAAAGCTATAATGAAGTCAGTCAAGTTCTTCCAAATAGTGGACTCAGACTTTGAATGAAGGTCTAAGTATATACAGTCTGCTCACTACAGTGGAGCTTCTTGGTATCCAGTTTTCTGCTTGTATGTGTTATGTAAGGATTTGTTTGAAGGAATTCAATGTGCAGGAGGGAGGAAGATAGTAAGAGGGAAGCATGACTTTTTCCTCTTTCCTGGTTGATTTATGTTACATTAGGGGAACCCCAACAAATGGAGGGAGCTGGGAGCGTGAATCTGGGAGAATTTCTAGGCAGGCAGGATGGGGACAGCAGAGACAAAGCAAGCAAGAAACCTGAAGCACTTGAACATGCTGGGGGACTCTGAAAGGAGCAGGGTCCCTGTTTGCAATGGAAGACAGACCCATAGCTAACTTCAGACTTATGGAAAATTATCAGACTTTTCCTGTTGTACCATGTGGTACTGTGGGATCAGTGAGAGGCTGGGAATCCAGCAACTGCTGCTGGACTGGAAATAAGAAGGGAACACAGGAGTGAACCCTGTGGGTGAGGGAATATTTGCTTTCAATCATTTTGTTTACTCCCTTACCCCAAGAGGCTGAAATTGCTTTATTATTATTCTGCATCCTGGCCAACCTGAAACCAGCAGGAGTAGCTACCCTCTTAGATACTACTGTTTCAGAGAAGACTCTGTAAAGATGACAAGCATGAACCAAGTATGTAGCCCTTCAGTGCTGTTTTCCTGATTCCTTGTGTAGGACTTCTGGTTTTACTGGTATGATTCACAATCATACAGTGTCACCAGAATATTTCCTAACATAACAAAAACTGAAAACTTGATAATGCTGATAAGAAAAAACACACATTAGTTGAGATTTGTATTGAACTCCATATAAAAATAAATAAGACAAGGAATTCTGTACTGATTGCATTATTCCTTTTCATATTTAATTCAACAAAACCACTCTGTTTTAGAATCCACTTCTTACAGATATGTCAATGTCTTCAGAATTCAGAACTACTTTGTAACATAAACCAGAGAGTCTTGCTATAGAATTGAAGTAGTGTGCTGCCAAGTAGTGATGCCTTTGTGGATAAAATAGTTTTATTTTATTCTTTTGTGCCAACAAAAAAGACATCAAAATTATAAAAGTAACTTTACTATAGTATTAATGAATTCTATTGAATTCCATATTTCAAGGATGAAATCTACTTTTTAGTTCTGCAAATATTTTTCATGTTTGGTATGTTTGTCACAGCCATATCATCTCCAGCGCTGGAATAAGAGCCTGTATTTCATAGCGTAAGATTTTACTTTTCATTCATCTGTCAATATCAGTTGCTCTCATTTTCCCCTTTTTTTCTTTCTCTTGCTTTACTGAATTTAGTTTCATTGTATGATTTTCTTTTTCTGTCCCTTTCTTCTTTTCTCTACAATCCTTTCTTAATCTTTCCCTCCTTTCTTCTACTAATTCCTGTATGTCCTAATCTTGTCCCACTTTCTCACCCATTTGAATCAGAGAAAGAGTTTTGCTAGCCAGAGCAATTCTCTGTGGAAACAGTAGATAAGACAAAGAACAAAGGGTATTTATGCAAAGGGCTTTTCTTTTGCATAAAGTTTAACCCTTCAAAGACCAGTGAGGCTCATGTCCATGCAGGTAAGAGGAAAAAACTTTGATAATCCAGCAACCTGGCAAGCTGGTGGGACACAGCTCCAAACCTTGTTTCAGAGAAAGAAGTGGAAAAGAATTCAGGATAATCGATAACTGTAACTATAAACACTTTTAAAAATATTTTTATGGTGGGACCCTGACACTAGAAAATATTTCTACATTGAGAACCATGCTGTTTACATGTGCTTCTACTGGCATGGCACATTTAGGTTGTGACTACAATGTAAAGGTTTTCTATAATGTAAAAAAATGCTCATAGAGGCACCAGTTAAATCATCACCAAGAGGTGGCAAAATGATAAAGAAAGAAAAAAGTTGCCATCTAAACTCTCTGTGAGTTAACTAGACTCAATATTGCTAAAGTTTAGTTACTATTACTATATATAAAACTGTCATTTTGATTAACATTACCTGTAATACTTTGCAATGTCATTCTGCCTAGAGACAAATATATATGAGTTTATAAACAGGTAATTCTGTTTTGTTATGATTTATTTTTTGTTTGTAAGAAACTCACCTTCTTGCAACACTGATCACATCAAGAGGAATTACAGTAGAATTCAAAAGCACTGCTTCTGTGCTGACAGTTTCAGCAGTGTATATCGTTTAATTTTTAATCTGATGAGCTATATGTGTGGCTAATGTAGTTTGCATGTAAAGTCCTTGGTACTCATTTATTGTACTGGAAATTTGGAATCAAGCTTAGGTTTCAAAACTGAAAAAATAAATACAAGCTTGAAATGTTAATTAGAGCATTATAGTTAATCTAATCCAAGTCAGAACTACTATAGAATATTTCCAGTTATTTCTAAATCTTCCACTGTAATAAAAGTGACTGGTTGACACCAAACCAAGCAGTGATCAGAATGATTCTCTCTTCTAGCAATGGAGTATAAATGTAATGATATTAATTTTACAAGAGTATAAAAATGTATTTGCAGTTTGAGTGTAGAAAATAAAAAATATTATCAGGCCTCAAAATGTGAATTTTGTGAATGGTTTTCAAACACTGATATGAACACAAACTCCAGCCTACATTCATGAATATTCTGCTGCTCACAAAGTTTGGAAACACATGAATGACCTTTCCATTCTGAAGCAAGCTGTGGAACTTCCAAGAAGAGATTCAAGGAAACAGAGAAAATTCCCAGTTTTGGGATGATTCCAGTAATATGTGAAAAAGACTACTTGCAAGTGAGAGAGTTTCCTGAGATGCAAATTAGATGACCTCAAGTATTGGACACATCAGAGGGGTCAGAACTTCTTTTAGTGTGAAGAGTTCTGTTTCTGTAGTGTTTTACAAACTTTAGCCAACTTTATAAAATGTCAGTGATTTAAAGTGCCATAAATAATATACAATGCAACAACAGCCCACTTAAGGCTAATTCCACCATTTTTATTAATGTTTCTTCTTCTCTTCCAGTTGAAGCAGGGTGGGGAGAACATATTGGCTATGTTTCTTTGTTTCATTTGTGCACATATGTTTATGTTATTGTGTGGATGGAAATGTGCTCAAGGCACCAAATCAGGAGTCAAGGTGCAACACACTTTATCCAGAGCAAAAGTTAAATGCTCCTACTATCATTTACAATACAACACCTTTGTTCTCCTCATTCACTTAGACTACTGATATTTAATTTAAAAAAAAACGTAATCACAGCCAACCTTCAGGAAAAAATATTGCTCCAATGATCATGCAAACAGTTATTTAGAAGCCAGCACAGACACTGACAGAGAAAATTCTGATTCCTTGTCCACACTGAAAGACTGATCATGACACTTATAGGAGAAGCAGACCTCAGATCTGATGGTCCAGCAGCAAAGTATGTGAAAATATTTTCAAGAGCAGTTCCTCCAGTACTTACACAACAAAAGAAACACAAGGTTTAGCCAAAGCTATAGTAAGATCATCACTTTATCTGAAAATGTTCAAATCACTGTGTTGGCTATTCTGACTCACATCATGCTCTTATTCAATACTGAAGGTTTTCTGAGAAGAGACCAATGCAAATGCCCTGCAAAGAGCAAGCACAGGCAAGTGACTCTGAAGAAGAAAGTCTATGGTGGAGACAGTTTTAAGATCTTGTTCCAAGCTGATACTCTTGCCTAGAAGCAAGTTTTTAGCTCAGGACAGGCCCGGGGTCTTTTGGGAATGGACTTTGGAGATATTACAAAGACCTCAGGGTGAGCAGTTGTATCCATCATCCTTGGACTTTTTCTAGCTATTTCCCAACTACCATAAATCTTGAATCTCTTTGTGAACAGCAAAATAATGTATCAACTTTTCTACTGTTCTAAGCAGCAATAATTAAAAACCTTTCTTATTTTTTAATTTCACATTACTTGTGGAAAAGGAGATCAACCCAACTGGTTAAATGTAAAGACTTATGCTTAGTCTCAAGTTTATGATTGGTTGTGTGAAAATATGGTAAGATTTGCTCAAAACCTGAAAGGGTGGCATTCCTTAATCAAAACAAGTGTAAAACAACAGTAGGGCAGTGCCTTTCTGTTGCTGAGATTCAAGCTTTCCTGAAAGCAACCATAAGTGTGACAAGAATGGCCATTTTTTTTTCCTTCAGCTGTGTTCTGGATGTTTGGTTTTACGAGAACTGCATGTCTCAAGTAGGTTATGCACAGCATTATGCAAGAAGTAGCTGCTCTAAAAACTTGCATAAAACTGGAGTGGGTTACTTTTTCACAACAACAATCTTTATTATTTTCTGATGAAACAACTAAGCCTAATACTATGCTTTGTTAGTCCTGGAAATCTGTTGCTGTCTGTATTTTCAGGCAAGCAGATAAAAAAAATCTTATGAAGTACATGAACAGCTTAAGCTTTTTGACAATGTCATGCTCTCATAAAGTGATAGTTTTTACCTTGCAGGGACTAGAGAAAGTATTGCTGAAAAAATTGATTGGATCTCAGACCCCTAATTAGGTGTTGAGAACTGACAGCTATATTATTATTGGGGAGTATATACTTGTAATTTCTTGGTTTAGTTATCTCCTTGTGCTACTCCTAAGTCTGACCTAAGAGAATGTCATGCTCAGAAGCATTGATGTGTTTGTGGTAGCCACATCTTTTTATTTACTAGTCACAGAGTAAAGGGTTTGGAGCAGATGTATGACGTAAGATGTGCAATTCATCCAGCCAACCCCAGGCACATCTAAGCAACCCAATCTGTTTAGTTTCTGTTAAGTCATTTTTATGACTTTTAGAGTCCAATTTAACTGCATAAAGAGTTAGAAGGCAGAGATACCTTTGGAAATATAATTCCTATCTGAAGTATTATCTTGAAATAATACTTTCTGAATGTTATAGCTAAGGAGATAAGTGCAGGCTTCATTCTGAAGTAAGATGTCCAGTGTGAAACTAGTGACAGCTGAGCTATACACAGAAAATGCATGCCAACAGAAGAAAATAATACCTAAAAATAATACCTAAAATAGAAAGAATATATGGGTTTTTATGTTTAACTTAACAATTATTTTGCTTATGTTTTTGTTGATTTTGTGACAAAGTTCCGTTCATTTGAATTTTCTTAAAAATCTCACTTTATAAGTTACTTATCTCTCTCTATTGTCTAGGAAAAAAGACTTGAGTGACTAGTTCAGACACAGGCATCTAATTTTTAGCTGCACAACTAAGGGCAGATGGATTTCATCCATATTTTCTTAAAAAGAGAAAAAGCCCTCATTTTTTAACAATATACAGAGTAAGATCAAGTACCTAAAAAAAAGAAAAGAAAATATTGTTGTTGAGTTCTTAAAAAGAAAACAAGATATTCAGAATGAAAGGGAAAACAATTTTTGCATTAGCCTAAAAAGTAGGCTATTTAAATGATATTTAGACTTGTATAAATGTTACAGGGTTTAGAATTTTAAGATAATCTCAAAAATATACATTGATATTTCTGGTGTGGATAGGAGACCTTGTACAAACAAGACTTATCATATGAGAGATTCTGAAACTTATATTCAGAAGCTGAGAAAGAACAGTTGAGTCAAGGGCTTGCTCTAGCCCATCACATCATAATGATGTCCCACATCTTCCACTACAATGGAATTCTAAACCATAGAACTCAAATGCTGGAAAACCAATAAAGGCTTATACCTCTTAAAGGAGCAATATGTGACTCTCCTACTAACCTCCTATATTAGCCCAGGTTTCATGCTACTCTTCAACAGGCAAGCTTCAAAAATAGTTTAGATCAACACTCTGAACTTCTAATATTTTAACTTTTCTTGCCATTATTTTTACTTTTTGCAGATGTGTGGCATTCAATGGCACATACAGAAATGAGTGTCTACATTTTTCTATTGAGCTAAAGAATGATTTTGCTGAGTTTTGCTTATTTTGAGTCATATTCTATAGCTGCAATTGATACTTTTGGATCCACAAATCAAAATAAAATTTAATGAAATTTGGCTTTTGTAAGAGTTTTGGGGGATTGAAGTGGCATTTTGTGTGACTAAAAATAACATTTGGGTTTTATAGTTGAAGAATAAAAATGGATGTTTTCTGGAGAACCTAGTGGTGCAGAGGCAAAAAATAATGAAAAAATATGTTGTCATTATGATTATTTAAATTCCTCATCTCATCTAAATAACACAGGAAAACAAGACATTGAAGAAAAAATACTAGGTCATCAATCTGACAGTTCTGCTTAGAGTCTTTACAAATTAGGCAAATATTCAAGAAAACTTGTTTTATTCATCCACTTACTGAAGTTCAGAACCCAAAGAGTTCAAAATGCATGAGAGAAAAGAAAACATTCTTCATTTTAGCTAAAACACAAGAAATAAGAATCTGATTTCATCCATTGTAAATCGAACTATGCAAGTTTTGTCTCAGGTAAGAATCTTCTTTCAAGGCAACTGTTTTCCAAATAAAAGTTTGTGGATGATTTAGAGTAGAGAATAAGGATTTCAGCTATCCCCTAAGATGATTGTACTGGATCAATAGGATTTACTAGTATAAGATATTGTATCTGAGAAAAGTGAATATTATTTAAAATGGTTTTTGTCTGTCTCATAGGATTCATGCCTTGGTAGTTAAGTGTGTCACTAGAGCTGGAAAATATATGATGTCTTTTTCTTGGGAAACTATAGTCCCTCAAGTAGAAAACAAATTTTACCCTCCACAGTACTGTGTCCTTTTATTGTTTAGCCAATTAAATAATATAATGTTTTAATATAACTCCTGTGAATTTTCAAATTTCACCAGTGACATTCCTGTTATCCCATGAGTCCTCAAAGGTAACCAGAGGAAAATTATTCTAATTTGAGAACAGCAAAAAAATACGTTGTTTAATGAAGTTTTCAAACTTCATATTTTATTCATATTTACTTCATACCCACAAATCATTTTGATGTAGAATGCACTGAAATACTTCATGAATTAATTCCCTGGTTTTAGATATATTTCATAATAGATAATTTCACTTTTACACTAAATTCTTAGAATTGTAAATCAGCAAAGCCAATACACAATGCAGTACAGTGAACAACAACAATCAAAGCAAAATAAAAAAAAAAAACAAACCACCTGCATTCTGGTGATTGATACTGTAATTTCTTCAATAGAGGCCTCAGGCACATTCAATTATACCCCACTCCCCTAGCTTTTCCTAGCTTTTCAGCTCCCATATGTCAAGAATACAAACAGGCAAGAGGCAAAATTCTCCCACCTCAGGTAGGAGAGCTAAGTGAAGTATTTCATATATTCTGTATTCTCAGAAAATCTCTGAACTACTGGCAAAGTTCCACAGTCAGATAGTGGTAGCATCATCTTCTCAAACTTGTATGTGAAGGACAAGAGGACCCAAAGAGAGTGAGTTTGAGCTCAAAGCTCTGTCCTGCACTTCAGGCTCTACAAGGGTAATGTCATAGAATCATAGAATGCTTTGGGTTGGAAGGGACCTTTAGAGGTCATCCAGCCCAACCCCCCTGCAGTGAGCAGGGACAGCTTTAACTACATCAGGTTGCTCAGATCCCCATCCAATCTGACCTTGAGTGTTTCTAGGGATGGGGCCTCCACTACCTCTCTGGGAAACCTGTTCCAGTGCTTCACCACCCTCATTGCAAAAAATTGCTTCCTTATATCCAGTCTAAATCTATTCTTCTTTAGTTTAAATCCCTTATTCCTTGGTCTGTCACAACAGGCCTTGCTAAAAAGATTGTCCCCATCCTTCCTGTAGGCCCCCTTTAAGTACTGGAAGGCCGCAATAAGGTCTCCTCACAGCTGCCTTTTCTCCAGGCTGAACAACCCCAACTCTCTTAGCCTGTCCTTGTAGGAGAGGTGCTCCAGCCCTCGGATCATTTTGGTGGCCCTCTTCTGGACCCACTCCAACAGGTCCATGTCCTTGTTGTGCTGAAGGGCTCCAGAGCTGGATGCAGTGCTCCAGGTGAGGTCTCACCTTTCCCCTGTGCTACAGACCCTATTGCCATCAACTTGTGTGAAGAAGGTCATGGTTTGCCTAAAGGAAGGACATTTTTTACTTTTTCCTGACACCCACAAGAGCCAGCACTTACAAGAACAACTCTTCTGTGTAAAGGAGTGGAGAAACACCTGCTGATATCCACAGAGAAAGCCACTGTGCCTCCAGAGAATGACATGAGTAGCACTCTGCAGTTTATGGTCTTGTAAGAAGAGCACACTGAAGACACTTTACTTCAAACTGAATACCCACCAAGAATGGGAGAGGACCTGGGAGAAAAGCGATCATGCCAGAAGTCTTCATGGGATGGTGATCATGGTTTCTCACACTAAATGCACTTATTTTCCCTCTTTACCATTAGTCCTTGACCAGTCAAATGAAATGCTCTATTAAATTAAAAAATTAATGTGAGAATAAAATAAGACAAATCAATTTATTCCCTCGACACTATGACAGAACTTTTGTAAACTCCAGATATAACTACATTTGAACTCCCAACAGCAATTTCACACTTCAAATGCTGAAGTGGTTGTCCTATCAAACAGCAGTTAACTTTCCATGATTAACATCCATTAGCAGATTGGGGAAAAAAAAGCTAAACTCTTAAGTTTTTCAGAAGTCAAAGATATAGGTAAAGATGCCAAAATCTTTCACATATTTTGTGAGGGACTCCATAACAAAATGAGGTATTGTCATGGTTTAACCACAGCTAGCAACTAAACACCACACAGCCACTCGCTCACTCCCCCCCAGCGGGATGGGGGAGAGAATTTGAAGAGTAAAAGTGAGAAAACTCGTAGGTTGAGATAAAGACAGTTTAATAAGTAAAGCAAAAGCCATGCACACAAGCAAAGCAAAACAAGGAATTAATTCACTACTGCCCATCAGCAGGCAGGTGTTCAGCCGATCTCCAGGAAAGCAGGGCTCCATCATGCTTAGTGGTTACTTAGGAAGACAAAACACCATCACTCCGAATGTCCCCCCGTTCCTTCTTCTTCCCCCACCTTTATATGCTGAGCATGACATCATATGGTATGGAGTATCCCTTTTGTCAGTTGGGGTCAGCTGTGCTGGCTGCATCTCCTCCCAGCTTCTTGTGCACCCCCAGCCTACTCACTGGTGGGTGGAGTGAGAAGCAGAGAAGGCCTTCATGTTCTGTAAACATTGCTCAGCAATAACAAAAACATCTCTGTATTATCAACACTGTTTTCAGCATGAATCCAAAACATAGCCCCATACTACCTACTATGAAGAAAATTAACTCTATCCCAGCCAAAACCAGCACAGGTATTCTTAATCTTTTATTTATACACTCATATAAAAATATTCTATTCTATACAGAAAAGGTGAGTGAAGATTCATTGACAAAATTTTTCTGTTCCTTAATAGTTACAGTCATTCATTCTGTGAACAACTAGATCATTAATAGGGCTTCTTGCCTGCCTCCTGTTTTGATGAGCCAACAAACATGCTCATTTAATTTCATATCACTTCCATCACACTTAGGGATAAGCTACATTCCCCACTAGCCTATTTTTTACTGACTTCAACTTCATTATATTGGAGAAGTAGTTGAAGCAGAGACTGTTATTTCACTGGTGCATCTGAAGTTATTTTAGAGGTGCGAAACAATAGCAGGCCCAGATATTTCTGTTCTTCCAGATCTTTCCCACACTTGTCCTAGAAATATTGCATACATCCTGAATCCTTGTCCCATCCTCTGGCTGATGGAAAACCAGTTGCTGTAGTGTGTTGCTACTCACACTCTTCTCTCTTGCTGCTGACAGAAACTTGCGATGAGTTCAGTGAGATGGCTTAAAGTTCCCACATCTGGAAACCTAGAGCTGGCCAAGTCAGATGGTGTCAAAATTTTTGAGAAGCTGAACACATGATCAATGTAGGATTGTACTGCCCTCCTTTTATCAGTGGTGTTACAGATGGTTGTGATTAGGTCATATGCGCCTTTCTTCTCTCTGAATCTGCCCTTTAACTTCGTATGATCCTTCATCATATGGACAAGGACTTTGTTCTTAGGCAGAATCTGGAAGATGTTATGATTGTAATAACACTTTGTTATGCTGTCTTTTCTTTGCTGAGGGCAAAAAGATTACCTTTGTCCACTTATTTTTCTGGCTATCCAAACATCAGTGCAAATTTTTCACATGAGATCAGCTCTGATCACCAATTGCTTTTATCAGTTCTCATAACACATTAGCTACTGCTGTTCCTCTTTTTAAGGACAAGCACATATTTGGTTCCTCTTACTCAACTAATAGTTTTTGCTCTGTTCTCTTTTTGTCATCATCCTATGTGGTGAATAGGTCTGATGAAGCATGTGGACTGATACATTCAGAAAGATGTTTAATATTAGCAGCTTTAAAATCTGAGACCATCCTAAGGCCTACAGCCTGTCACAGCTTTGCAAATTAGCTGGTTCACCATATTCACAAAATGAGAACCCATGACCTAGAGTTGTCTTAACACATAGACATTATCTGTGAAAGCAAAAGTGAAAGAAAGGTTGTATGAGAATTGATAGGTAAATGTGCATAATTTCACTTTTACACTAAATTCTTAGAATTGTAAATCAGCAAAGCCAATACACAATGCAGTACAGTGAACAACAATCAAAGCTAACTGTACATTAAACTACTGTACTGGATTCTGAACTCATCCTACTTATTGGTAGGTCATGATCTTATCACTCCAGTAGGCAGAAGAAAAAGCCCTTCAAAGTGGCGAAATGAGAGAAAGCCTCATGTAGATATTCTTTTTCAAAAAAATTATATTTTGCTGCCCTTTCCCTTTCCAAATGACAGGGAGCTGAGCCATTGTTATGGCCTTCTGCTATGGTTATATTATCTTGTATTATTCATAATTTGGGTAACAATCCTTCTGACTATTGATTCAAGTAATCCAAGTAATTGCCTTGACGATGTATGCATGATGTGGCTGGTGGCATATCACTCCTAATGACCAACAAAGTCTTCAGGTTTTGTCTAAGTTGTGTGCTCCAACAAACCAACTTGCTAGAAGATAATTCTGCTCTCACTTTATATGCATACCACAGACAAACAAATACACCTGCAGAAGAATTTGATAAAAATAAATTAAGCATAACCAAGAGTTATTAACATGTTTGTGTGACACTTGAGCAAAGTCCCTTTAGAATAATGGTACCTATATGTCATTGTAAACACACTAATTTCAGATATTTGAATTCTTATTTACAATTGTATTCATATTTTTTAAGTCTTAGAAAATGTGCAAAGACATCTCAGTCTCCCTGACAAAAGTAAAAATTCCTAGCTTACATAGTAATAAAAAGTAATTTTTTACATTTGCTCTGGGTCTTGTCTAGTTTCTAGGTCTGGCTCTAGTTTCAACAGCATATTTACAGTTAGATTTATGGAAATGGAGATGTTTTCCTTAATTTAAGATGTCTAGACTCTATTTATAATATTACATCATAGTCAGTTTTTTAATTGAGTTAAAAGAATTAATCACTTTTTAATTCTTTATAAATACATTTAGTATTTTCAGGCCCGGGAAGTTGTGTTATTACGTTTGCAATTATGTTCAACCAACAGGCAATAAGAGGGTGAACAAAGAGGTCTTCCTCCCAGACAAGAACTAGAAGAGTCAGATAGTTGTGTGGCCTTATTCTCTTAGCTAACCAGGGCTTTTACATGGAGGACAAATGGTCTATAGTCAAATGTAACTTTCTTCCCCATGTAGGGCTCAGACTCAATGTTACGAGGCTATGATTGTCTTCTTATGACCCATGTGGAAGGAATTTCACCTATTCCTACAAACAGCAAGTATCTCCTATGGATACTCCTAGTCATACAAACAGCAAGTATCTCTGAGAGAAAATCCCTCGGCAATGTGGAAATGCTTTTCATAGAAGAAGCAAGTGGACTGGGAGCTACATGTGGTGAATCTGGGAGGAGGCAGGAGTTTCTGAGATCCCTCAACTGTCACTTTAGTTGTTGCTTTAATGAAAAACAGAATAAGCAAAGAGGACAATCTGTGGAAAATTCTGCAGGGGACTACAAGGGCTACTCAAACCTTCTGCCTGACTGTTCCTGTGAATTTTTGCATAGTGAACTGTGACAGAGTAAACTGTCACATGGGAAGCATGTCTCTACAGCTGACTCCAATTAGCCACTAATCCTTCCAGAAATTGCTTAGAGTAGGAGAGGCTGGAGAGGCTGGGTGGGGGGTGCAGCAGCAGTACTTCAAGATTCAGCTTGTTCTAAGAGGAAGAGAAGCAATTAAAAAAAAAAAAAAAAAAAAAGAAAAAAAAAAAGATTGCATGTTACTGTAGGTCCAAGAAGAAATTTACTCTAAGTGGTGTATGAATACCTTGTTAAAATAACGCCAAGAAGAGCACAGTTTGGGGATGTCTCCTTAGGAGGTTTTGTTTGCTGAAGGAGTAAGAGAACCTATAAGAAGAAATAAAAGGATGCAAACTACATATTGACCATCCTCTTTTAAGAGGTTTGGCAATTTTTTCTGGATTCTCCTGGTATTAGTCAATAAATTAGGCTAATTCAGGCAATGTAACTAGCTTGGGAAATATGGAAATATTACAGTTCAATCTAAAAGTAGAAAACTAATATTGAATTGAGATAATATCTTTTTATCTATGTCAAAACACAGCTTAGCATTGTTATGGATCAGCAAAGGACTAGAAAATTATTTACTTTTTCATTTGTGGCAGTTTGTGATAAACATATTTACAACGTGTTTTCCATATTTCCTTATTCTACCTAAGTTTCAGAACGCACCAATTTGTTATTAAAATGTTCCTTCTATACTGTAGCTTCTTGAAAAGTTGGTTTCTGGTAATTTAGAGCATATTGTATTACACATGACATGAATAATTCATCAAATAGTTTTCAATACTTCTTCCAAAAGCTTCAATACTTCTCCAAAGCTTCTGAAAATATATCATTCCAGATTCGTATTTGCAGCTTCTCAGAAGACAACCCAGGCAAAACTGTGAAGAAATGTTTTATGATCTAAAGTGAATAATGACTTTTTCCTCAACATTAATGCCTGCGTAAGTAAGAAGAAGTGAAAAAGTATAAACTAATTTGTATTATTCCTACGAAATATTTCTTTAATATTCTGGTAGTATAATTGATTAGAACAATTTTTAAAAACCTTCCTAAGTATTCTGAGTTTAACTAGTATGATTTACAGCTACTCCTGCCTGCAGACCCAATCTTATATGAAACTGAAATACTTCACTAAATAAAAAACAACTATTGTTTATGTCAAGCAAAAGAAAGCATAAAGATGTTTAAAGGTTTTAATGGATTTCTTCAAAGTAGTAGTATATCAAACACTAAAAATTGTAAATATGTTTGGAAAGAGATAGCAAAGATTTCTTAAAAACATATCACATTTTTCTCTTTAGAACTACTAACTTAACAAGTTCTATTCATCTTTTACAAAATGTCCAAATTTATTTCCTGAACTGACCTGCTTTGTACATTTTAAACATTTAGCAAATACAATTATTTTTCCATGTTAATTTAAGAAATCTTATTAATATGTTCTGTTCAAATAATTAAATTTTTGTACATTTAAGTAGAATAACCTTTTTTTTCATTAAACTGTTACTTCCAAAGATTTTCAAGATGCTCGAACTTTCATTACTAACATGGAAGTGTTGCTTAGATTTCTGTCACTATTTTTTTCAATCTCTGACTACTTTACCATTGTCTGTACTGTTCTGAAAAAAAAATGGGTTGCCATACAATTTAAAGTTTCAGTTCTTCTGGAAAATTGCTTCCCAACTTTCTGTTCTTACATCTGTAGTCTGACATTTTTTGAGTGTTTTGTACATTAAACTTTGTACTTAATGTTTTGTACTTAAACTTTTCTCTCTGATTTTCATTACATGTATGCATTTTCCCACTCTTTACAAGCACATAATTCACATATGATGCTATTAACTAATTCTTTCATATTGTGATAGTAAACTTTTCTTCAAAATCTTTCCCATGTTCATTATATTTTTTGGCTTTCTAAAATCTATGTAACCATACAAAATCTTCCTATCTTCCTTTGCTTTATTTATGAAAAATCATGAATTATTTTTTACAGTATACAAACCAGAGAACTCTATAATCATATAATTTTCCCAAATGTCTTCCTTAATGGTGTTTGCCTACTCTTGGCAATCATCCCCTACATTGCTGACTGTTGTGGTTTAACCCAGCAGGCAGCTAAACACCACAGAACTCTTTGCTCACTCCCTCCCGAGTAGGATGGGGGAGAGAATCAGAAAAACGGTAAAACTCATGGGTTGAGATAAAGAGAATTTAATAGGACAGAAAAGGAAGGAAAACAATTATGACAATAAAAGAATGTACAAAACACAATGCTCAATGCACAGTGCAATTGCCCACCACCTGCTAACCCATCAGGTGAACCAGCCAGTTCCCAAGCAACAGCCCTGCCCCACCAGCCAACCTCCCCAGATTTTTGTTCAGCATGACATCATATGGTATGGAATATCCCTTTGACACTTTGGGTCAGCTGTCCTGGCTGTGTCCCCTCCCAGCTTCTTGTGCCTCTCCAGCCTCCTCACTGGCAGGGCAATATGAGAATCTGAAAAGTCCTTGACTAGTGTAAGCACTGCTCAGGAACAACTAAAACATCACTATGTTATCAACATTATTCTCATCCTAAATCCAAAACACAGCACTATACCAGCTACTAGGAAGAAAATTAACTCTATCCCAGCCAAAACCAGGACACTTCCTCATATTGTCTGGAATATTTTTTGAGATGGTCACAATTAACCACAAGTTTGGGTTGGATTTTTTTTTTTTTAATTTGGGGGTTTAATTCAAATTTATTATTTGTTCATTGATTAAATTGTTTTCTATTTACCATATTCACTTTTCAAAAAAATAAGTCCATCATACAATGAATATTATTTTTGTTACCCTATTTCTCTTTAAATTATTTGAAGCTGATACTCATATGTAGACAAAATGTGGTGTTATGTGATAGATAAGTTCTTATTAACATGCATTTGAGATAACTGTGTTATTAATGAATAGGAGAGCCATGAATGAGCTATATAAGACAACTAAATTGGGCAGCAGAAATATTCTTTATGATGCTACCATTTTTCCCAGGATTTGAGGGTGTCCATTGTTCATTGGCTGGTTTGCAAGGGGACCGTGTGTGTGTGTGTATATATATATATATATATATATATGGGACAGTAGTCCATCTAACTGAACAGGAGCAAAAGATAGGAATTGCACAGCTACTTGTTTTGAGTAACTTGAACTCCCTGCAGTAAGCAGAGGCTTGCGGCCTTCATTCCGTCAGAAGCCACAACCCAAAGCCCAAACCACTAAGCTTCCATGACTCTTTAGTTCAGGGGCAGAAATATCAAGTAATACCTTTCTACTTTTTTCAGTACTGTTGTAAGACAAATAGGACTGAATTGTCATTGTATGATTCCTTTAATTCTTCATATATTTTAATTATTCTCACTGTTCTGCTAGTCCCTGAATAAGTAATTTACTGTCTTTGATTATTTTCCTTCTCTTTTTCCTTGTGTTTGCCATATTGTGTGTAGTAATATGCATATAATTTTTACTGTTGCTTTTTTTTCTTCCAGGCTACTTTGTGTCTTTAAGCGATGAAACTGCTTTATTCTATTATATGTCCTGAAGAATAAGCAAACTTCTTTTTAACAAGGAAAAATCTTTTAAACAGTTTAGAGTTCCCATATCCATTTTTTCCTGACTTTTAAAATGTTTCTCAGCAAAGTTTCTGTCCTTGACAAGCTATCCTTTTCACAATCCCAAATGGATAAAATAAACCCATGGCATATTCTATTTGCACACATGCTCATGTATTGAATATAACATAAAACAGATCATGACAGAGGTCTTGCATAAACGCCCCCCCACCCCCCACCCCCCTTGTTGAATATACATTTAATTTTTTAAAAAGTTTAAAATTGGTCTTTTTATTTTAGAAGTTCCTATGACAAGCAAGTATTGCCAGAGTGAAAGCTTTGCAATGTTATAGGAGACTTCACTATGAAAGACACAGGCTAGCTTTTCTTTTGGTCTTTTCTCACTTACTCTGTACTGGTGCTTACAGAGCACTCATAAGTTTCCAAGGTGATCTCCTCCTGAGTTATCAATGGTTCAGAAATCTGTGGATTTTTTTTTTTTTCCTAAAGAGGGTCACATTTTTTTTCCTTTCTAGTTCTTCCTCATTGCTTCCCCCTTTTGAGGGGAGGACCAAGGAATTTAAACAAGGGGGAACCTGCATCCTTTTTCAATATCAGTCTATGCCACTAGCTGCCCTGCTGCATGCCACACAAAATCCAGAAATTCTGTATAAACCCATTACGTAGGCATGCTATTTGCTAGAATGATCAGGTGGTTTATTAGTTGACACACACATTTTAATTGTCATCTTTAGGTTTCAGTGCTGAGATAATCAGGAGCAATTAACAAACACTGGGATCAGAGACATTTTTTTAAAAATTTAGATCCTTCTTTCTGGCATATATTTACATGACAGCTTAACCCAGAAAGTGTACAGTCATCTTGTGCAGCTGGCCCATCATATGGTGCTTCAGAAGCTGAAGTTTACATCAAACACAATGAGCTTCTCCAGACTTTTTGCAGGAAAAAAAGGTGTGGCTTCTACTTAAAATGTGTGACTTTTGAATTGAGTGTTGGGTTTTTTTAAATACCTGCTAAAAACTAGAGGGCTTGATTGTCTCTATATTTACTTTTTTGCAGATCAGAAACTAGTATAAATCCAAGAGTACAACTCTGGGTAATGGCTTTCTAATCAAGCCCCTGCTTGGTTACTGTGTCCCAGTATTTGTGTCACTGGCGACGTGACTTACAGGTGCACAGTATGCAGTGAACAAACATCATTATAATGCTTCAAATTTTATTCTCAGTTTAAGTGCCTGCATTTATGTACCTCTTATTTGCCACTCCACAGAGGTACTCCTGGTTTTTGGACCTGGAGGTGAAATTTGTCTTTTAGTGAATTATAAAGACCTGAAAGTTGCACAAAATAAGTTGTATCTCATCAAATGTTGCAGAATGCTTTCACAATCCATAGTGGAACATTGTTGCTCCTGGTTTTATACCTAAAATAAAGCATATTTATTCAACAAGAGCTTCCTAAGCATTGTCAAATTTCAAAGATGGAAGCCTTTGTCCTCTTAAACGAGCATGTTTCCAAAAGTAAAAATAAGGTAGATCAAAATTCAGCCTCTGCCCAGGAAATGTTCAACATTCTCTCTCCCTGTCCAGCCTTTTCCTTGTCCTCCAGGGATACCCTGGATTCAGCATAAAGTATTGATATTTCACAAAAGAAAAGTAAGTAGGCATAATCCTTAAATTTTCTATCGAAGATGTTGTGGAGACAGAGTCACAAAGTGCTAAAAATAGGTTAGGATTTTTTTTCTTAAATAAGGATGGCAGAAAAAAATTCACCAAGTTTGCAAAAATGAAAAGAACATAGAGACATTCCTGCCACTCAACACTCCCCCCCCCCCCCCCCCCAAATTCAGGAGTATTGTGGTGAGATATTCTTTAAATGGACTGCTTAACATTGCTTAATTTGGGCAAAGTAGTGTTAAAACTCTCTCTTCAGACTTCCTGTAAAAGAGATAATTGGTCTTAGTTATTTAAGTTGAAATATCTGTACTGCTTGCTTGGAATAGTAATGGAGGTTGTCAAAGGGCATTCCTAAAGCTCAAACAAGCATTAATAACACCTTCAATATTCTTGCACACAGGTTTAAAGTCTTTGTTTGAAAACTTTATGGAAGCCAGAAAACTCGGTCTTGGAACCATTCTTGCTCAGACCCTGAAGGGTGAAGAGATCATTACACATACTCCTAGTCTACTGAATTAAGTGGAATGAAATTATGTAGTCTTCAAAGCAATAGAAGCACCATTTACAGTCAGGGCCCTATGGCATTATGACCCTTCTTTCTCTAAGCTGTAGTTATTGACCATGCCAGTGTGAGACCCACGGCTTAGACTCCACCTTCTCTCCGCATTACAATCTTCTTTGTAGTCCTGGACCCTCCATGTTTTTGACAGGGATGGCACACATCCAAGCGCACAGCGCAAGAAGGAAAGAAGAAGAACACACCCCATTTGCAGAAGGTATATTTAAAAGTCACCCCTACGTGTCAGTCAGACTAAAGCAGCCATTCTTTGTTCTGTCCCCAACCCGTATACAACACACTGAACAGCTTCCCACAAAGACTTCCAGATTAAAATATTAGGAAAAAATTGAAAATGCAGACTTGAGACTACCAATTTATTTTCTTTCAGATTATAAAAACCATGTTTCTGAGAAAATACGCACTTTAGCTGTTGTTCATTCGCCACTGTCTCTGTTGTGTAAATACGGATGAAGCTCTTTCATCTTTTGAGTTAAAGCTCAAGTGCATAAACAGGGCAGTGAGAGAACTCTGTCTTTTCCAAAGACTGACTACAGGGTTGTGCCTCCAGGGGTTTTAGTCTCGTACCTTTCACACATAGAAAAATCAGATAATCCACCTACCACTAAAAAAAATTCCCTGATCTTAGAGACTCAGTGATCACCCTCATATAAGCAAAATTTACCCACAATAGGCTGGTGGCACCTACTAAATCAGTCAGACTTTGACTTTTTTTAATTAATTTAGGCTTGCATTCTTATAATTGCTAGTGGCTTCAAGGTCTTCCTTTTTGTTCACCAACCAAAGGCACCTTGACCAAGTTGTCAACAGTGCCAAGCGGCTAGTATTTGAGCTGACATTAATGGGAGATGTACACCTTCCAGACTTTCAAATTCAATCTTGCATTGGATATTTTCAAATTTTAAAAATGTGACAATATTTTTGAAACATTTGGGTTTAATTTCCAATCATATGGTTGTAAAAATGAGCTCTCCAAAATGTAAATTGACACTATACCTAGGGTTTTACAGCCAGCTAGTTATATTAGGTCTTTAAGAAATAAATTCTCTTAGGTTGAAACCTCTGAGTCTAGTTATGAACTCTTACACAAAGCACTGTTAAACTAACCAGAAGTCAAGCAGTTAACAGGACATTCTAGGTCTTCTGGGACTGTGAAGAGACCCACAACAGAGACTGGAAGCAAGTACAATATTTACAACATGAATTTTGGGAGGTTACATTACTTGGGTGGTTTTCAAGGTTCTCTATTCATGTTGAGTCCGTTTAGGGTTTAGAAACTTTGGGAGGGGACTCCTATCACCCAGCTTCATGTAATGCACAGCTTCTATCTAAGGTTTAATTTCTAGCTATACTCAAACTAGAAAAATAGGCTGTACCATAACATCTTTCCCCACGAATGTTAACTTCCTACCAGTTTTCTTGTACCTTAGAACTACAGCAGTTATCTTCTGAAAAAAAACCTTTCTCCCCACATTCTGACCTCCCAAAACCTAGAAAATTCACTTGTCTTTAAGCTGGTTTACATATTTTCTGATTTCTTGTGTCCCAAAGAATGGAGGTATAGAACTGTGCTCTGGTATTGTCTAAGAACTCTATGAGACACATTTCAATTGAGCAAATCCGGTTTCCATCAGCTGAATATCTGCTCTAAGATATTATGTTTCCAACGACATCTGTTCTTGACAGTATGCAACAAACAAATCATACTCATGAGTATGCAGCCATTTGTATACTCCTCCCACTGCTTCTTGTCCACAAGATATTTGCTAAATCCAGAGAAGTCTGGATTTAAGATCTGGGTTTCCTACTTTCTGTTTGCTATCTGCGTTAAGATACACACTAGAAAACAGCAACCATTTCCAATGCTGTTTTGTAGTTCAGTGGGGAATTTATTTTATCACTAATGGAAGAGGCTTTGTATGGAAAATAAGCCTTACATTACTATGTGCTTCAAGCTGTAAAAAGTGCTTGAGAGCTGTTTTGTTAACTTGGCACACTGGCAGAAACTCAGGCTTTCAAAACAAGATACAAAAGTAAACAAACCATGTAAGAGATATAGCCTAAATATAATAGACCTATTTCTATACTTAAGAGCCTTTTTTGCCACTACATACAAGGATACAACTGTGAAATTCCCTTTAATGCTAATTTGAGACTATTGAATATTTTGCTGTGTAGTTCCAAAGTTAAATCTTCAAGTACTGTGCTAATAATACACCCCAAGAGCCTATCTTCTGACTGTATTGAACTGTTCTCTGCAATTAAACGATTTCCCTTAAGAAAGCCTAAAGCCTGTAAAGCGAGAGATGCTTTTGTAGGATGCATATAGGATGAAGAAATCTCAAATATTTAATGTCAGAAAGAGGACCTCGTTACAGCCAGAGCCTGGGCTGAGTGTCTTATGCCTTAGAAAAAAAGATTCTGAAATTTTCCCAGGTTTTTAACAACAGTGATCAAACTTGCAAGAGAAGGTTAAGAAATCTAAACACCTTAATCATTAAATGGTATAGTTATCTGTAGAAGATGAGCCTGAAGTAATAGGAGCACTTACTGTAGAGAATGTTGTTATATTTCATTTTCTGAAATCTCCTGCTGTCCAGTTGATAGGAGTGGGGAAGAGACCCTGTATAGCAATAGTGCACAAGGAAAGTGATGTGTTTGCTAAGCTGATCAATAGCATGATTAACTTAGCCAAGCAAAAGACTGATCAATCTTATTATTGATTGGCTTAGCAAACATATTAGTGTGCCTGCGTAGTATGGCTACACTGTGTCTATTAGTGTTTCAACAGGATATACATGCATCGAGTTATTCAAATGAACTTGCAACAGATGTGTACTGTTTGTCCAGAACCAAAGCAGAGATAAATTGATCACAGTCTCTTGCATAGAAGGCAGAAAACTGACATTAGATTTATATGTTCAAAGAAGTAGATTATTTAAATATAGAATGAAAAATAAATCTTCCCTTATCACTTTTTTTTTTTTTTTTTTTTTTTTTTACTGAGTGTCTATGACAGATAGCTGTATTTCTTAAAGCAATTCAGTTCCTACTTTGACTTTTTTGGAAAACATAATGTCTTAGTTCAACAAAGACATACAAAATAGTTCTCCTGTAATGCTCCATGAACTCTGAAACATGCCGGATTTTTTTTCCAATGCCAATGTGGCCTTAAAAGCCATACTTTAAAAACTGATGTAGCCTATGGATAAAAAAAAAAAAAAAATTGAACCAGGATTGTATAAGTGAGTTGGTGTTATCCAGCTGGACTCAGATCTAATCAGTCAGCTCTTGTTCAAGGTTAGATGTCTGTGAAGATTCATTTTTTAAAACAACTTGAGCATTTATTTGTTTGCTGCTAAAAAAGGACTCCAAAATTTTTGTGTTTCAGAGGTTACATTTTAAAGACAATGTAGAACCATTTATATGTTTTTCCATAACTGAAAGGATTTATAGTTTTGGACATGCTATCTACCTTGCTGATTATCAGTCTTTTTCTGTTATCTCTCTCTATCTTTGTCTTTCTGTTTGTCTGTCTTTTTCTGTATAAATTCAGTCTTCATGGAACACCTCTGGATTCAGTAAAATTAAACAGTGATTTTTTCTTTCAGTGTCTTATTTCTAGACAACTTGAAGTAACTCAGAAAGATGTTGCATTTTCATAAGTCTGTTCTTTGCTTCCTTTCAGCAGTTACTGCATATTATGTCCAGGACTAGTTTTGGAAAGATAAAGATAACTGCAGAGAAATTCACATCATTAAGGTTTAGTTAAGGCATTACAAGTCACACTCCTTCTCTGAACATCTGAGGACAGGGTAGGATCCCTGGTTTTGTAACAATCTGGTTATTGTAATTAGTAGCAATGCTTAAGCAGTCACAGTGTCTGAAAATCTGAAGTAACTTCACTGATACTAATCCAGAATAAATATTGATTTCCATATGTAATTCCCAGAGTAAAGGTTCCTGGCAACAGGTCGACCATGAAGTAAGAGTGCAGTACCCACAATGCCACAAGAACTCATAACAAAAGTGCAGGCAAAAATGAAAGATGATGGTAATAAGAAGATCTATTCAGGCTAGGTAACAGATACAGCAGTCCAGCATATAACCTGCCAGTCAGTCTTTCTGGACAAATGTATATTAACACTGGGCTAAACTCTAACATGGCCCTTTCCTCAGTTTTTTTCTGTAGGACTGTATGAGGTATCACAATCACCCTCATGGAGGACAGAAAAGGGAAAAGGCGCAAATACCTTCTGAGGTACGCCTTTTCTTGTTCTTACAAGATTGTGCCATTGTGTATGAAAATCAAATTTATTGTCTTCAAAGGAGTCACTTCACATTTTTACCATCTGAGTGTTGCCTTTAAACTTCTGGATCAGAGAACAAATCCATTATATCTCTTAAGGTTTCTATTATGGATTTATGCTAACTCCCTTTACATGTTTGAAATACATTTTTCTGATAATGATATGTATGGGTCTGTGTCCTGGAATTTCAATACCTTATTTGGGGGATGTGGAAACGTATTTTAAAGCCTTTCTTTTCAGTTCCACTGTCACTCATATGTGTTATTTACATTTACATGTGTACTGAACAGCCCATCCACATTTCCATTATTTCTTTCCAGCTGGTACTTTATTTCAACTTCTTTAAAGTCAGAGTGTGGCAGACTTGCCATCCATCATTGTCTAAGAGCTCTTAATTTGGCTACGGAGAGTGTGAAAGCAGGTTAGAATGCTGTGCTAAGTCACAAATATAGGATCAGACAAGCCTTTGCTAAGTCTCTCAGTAATTATTAGAGCTCTTTGAAACCTGCTGGCTTCAGTATGAATGAGTTTGGGTGAAAATTACTGGTGCCTAGTTTGTACATTTTCAAGACCTCTAGCTTTCACATTGCATTCTGAATTAACGTGAAACCAAAAATTCAGGTGAGATGTTTTGAATGCCTGAAAGAGTTTTCATATTGTTGCACAATACTCCTTTGTATCTTTCAGCCTCAGAATAGATAAAAGCCATTGACAGAAGAAGCAGCAGAAATTAAGCAAATGCTATGATTCTCAAAATGTGAAGGGGCAGAATCAGGGAAGCCACCTGGACACAAAGAGCTACCTTACATAAACAGTATCACAGGAATGTTTGTACCCATCCTGTATCCAAGTGGTACTGGAGATTCAGCCACACAGCAACACTGTCCTGAAGACTTTAGCAAATAATATTGTAAAAGGCTATCCACCTCTCCTAAAGTAGATGTTTCCTCATGCAAACTTGCAACGCCCACTGAGAGATTTACTGTGATCCTTTCTGCCAGGAAGGGAAAGATAGAGTTTTTTGACCATGAAGAGCACAGGTTAAAGAAATCCAATTCAGATTTGAATGCTTGAAGTCTGCTGTAATTGAAACCTGTCCTATCCTTCCCCCAGCTGCTGACTCTTTGCTTTTTCTACTTGCTACAAATGTCTATGGTGCTGCAAAGCCAAAGACAGTTTCCCAGATGGGTGAGAGTAAAGCTAACTTAGGGAACACTTCTCTGATTTTTTCTTCTCTCTGGTGTAGCCTTTACCCTGTTAATTTTATTTTACCCTGAAGAAAATATAACATTTTTGTCATATTCATGGACCGTTTAAACTATGATATTACTACATCAAATACACTGCCAGATAAACATTTACTTCCTAATTCAGAGCACTCAAACAGTGACACTTTTTCTCACCATGTAACAGACATCAAGTCCAGTTCTTGAACGTTTTCAATAGGCGTGTTTGCATGGATATATAAAAACAGAGCCAGCCTCAGTCTGCCCATTTTCAGCCTGGCCAGACAAAAGTCAGCTCTGGTCCAGAATAGAGGCATTAGCACAGAGCAGTCTAAGCCATATGCCTCATCTTTCAGCAGAGTATATTAGCTAAGGCCCAGTGACTCATGAAAGCATCTGTAGATCATACTAAATTCAGTGGACAGATTCAGGTGATTATCTTCCATTAAAATATTAAAGGGTTTGGCCCTGATTTAACTGTTCCATTCTCTATAATTTTTACAGCTTCTCTCCTTCTTCAAGGATTTTTTTTTTCCTTATTGATGTTCATTTTGCCATTGATGTGACCTGGCAACAGACAACAGAATAGCAAGAACTGGCACTGAATTACATTGCTAAGCATCTCACTGAGAGAGTAGAAAATGGGTGTCAAATGCTCACACCAACACAAACACCTGTTGAGATCAATAGTAAATTTCAGTCTTATTTGTACTCATCTGACCTTTTTTTTAAAGCACTGAAAATTATGATGAAGACGGCTGGTTTTATGGGAACACCAGGATATGAGTTAAGCCTCAGCAGCAACATTTAATAATTCTGATCTCCAGATGCTTTTCTGACATTCTCTGAAAGTTTTTCCAGGAGACTACAAATGGTACATAGTTGAATTAAAAACACATCACTAAGGATATTACAATTCTTTTTCTTAGCTCCTTCAGTTTTTGTCAGCTTATTCTACACATAATGTTTAAAACCATGTAATGGACTTAATAATATACAAAGAAATTCTAACCTTACTACTCAGTATTACTGAAATTCAAAAAGGCTTTTTCTTCTACCTTTTCCTAAAATGCTAATGTAATTTTCTTTTTGCTTTCTATTGAAGAATATTGGTATCCATGAGCTAGAACTCTTTCTTTTTAATGCTCTGTCTGACATTGTAGTTTGTAGTACCTTTATTTCCTGAAACAGAAACAGGCTTATCGTGCTCTCTCTTTTCTTAGTATCCAGGGTGTAATGAACTAAACCTCTAGTCATCCTCATAGTAGTGATAAAACTCCATATGATCATGAACAAAACCAACCAACTATTTTCAATCACATTAATAGTTGTTTCTCATAGTTGTTACTCCAATTGCCTGCCACAGAAAGTGTTTCTATTTTTATGTTCTACACATACCTTTCTCTTCCTTTTAAATAGATCACTGGGCTTTATAACGGCCCCTCATTCATCAGCTTCATAGACACCATTCCACATCATACACTTGATTCTAACTCAAGAGACTATGACTTCACCCCATCTGAAGTGGTCCTAACACTGTTTGTATTTCTCCTCTGGTATCATTCCTATTATGGCCTGGATAATCGCTTTGGTTCAAGTAGAGATATGACATACCAGCATAAGGAATTCTCATTAGGTATAGATAAACTGTGACATATTCTGAACCAATCAAATACAATGAACCTGCAAAATTACAACTGGATTTTCCCCTACTTTTCTGTAACATTTGTATTTTGTCTATCTAACTTTTGTTAACACAATTTCTTGTTACAAGCTAATGTATATTTGAGTATATTTGATAGCTGGAAATAACTTTCTGAGGTTCATCCATGAAAGGACAAGGATTTAACTGATACACAAATGTGAATACAAATCACATTACACTGGTTAACTGTTAAGTTTGCTTAAGTAATCCCGGCATATAGAGGATCAAAAGGCTGGCACAATGATATTTACAAGAATTTATAACAAGCTTGCATTTGGTACGGTTTAGCTCAGTGTGTACAAGGCCAAAGCGAATTGTTAGTATATGATACTATCCTGAAATTCAGGATTCACAGTATGACAACTTGGTACCCATGTTATCTTTATTGCAGCCAAAATTATCATGTAGAAAGTGTGTACAATCTCATTTCCTATGTCTAATGATCATCTCTCTGCCTTTCTTGATCACTCACCAACATAAAAAACTATTGGGTTTTGTTTTGGTTCTCTCATACTCCATTTTATCCTGATTCACATGCATTGATTTTTCTTTAAACAATCACTTAAATTATATTGCATTGAAGCATATGGCTTCTGAGTATACACCCAGCCAAACCAGTCAACTTCCTCTCAGTCAATCTTTTGCTTCCATGTTATATACCTAAAGAAAATAAAATTTAAAAGACAAAAGTAAGATTCATTGTAATTGCCCTACACTCTTCTCCCACTCTTTACCACCCTAAAAAGCTGTCTGGTTCTATGCATTCACATAGTCTCCAAGTAAACATTTACAGTCTAAACAGATGAAGAAAAAGAGAACATTGTCTCCACTTTGCTCCTGAAAAAGGCACAGATACTAAATGATCTAGCCAAGGTTCTTAAGAATGTCACTGGCAGTGCCAAGAACAGAACCCCAATTTTCTAAATATCTATTTTATACCTTATACAGGAAAAAAGAGGTTTATTTTCATATAAGTATTGTTATAACTGACTAGTATATGTTCTGGCAAACCTAACTCTGCCAGGAAAAATAATTTTTTTGGCATGCCTCAATTTTAACATGATTTTCTGAGTAAAAAAATCTGATTGATACATCTGTATTGACAAAACCTTCTGAGAAACTCTATGGAACTCATTCATCTGATGTGATTATTCAAGTTTTCTACTCTACAATTTGAGATCAGGAGGTCATCCCATTAGAAAAGAGTTGATTTGAACACACATAAATAAAACTCTTTTCTGCAAAGAAAAGTGGTGGATTTTGTACAAGGAATATGTCAGGTATCAGCCACTGAGCATAAGATGATCAGACAGTACATGATACACTGTGTGGTTCATATGTTCAGCTGTGCTTACTCTGAACTGGATGCAGAAATCTATGAAAAGCAATCGGGTAACTAATTTTATCATAGTTAAATTGTCATACTCGCATAAGTATGACCATTTCTACCACCTGTGGTAACATATTCTGCAAAAGGATGTCTGTCTGGAGGGAACCATGGGTAGTAGGTAAGCATAGCATTTAGGAGCTTTGCTTGATTGCTTTCAAAGAGTTTTGGATGATGCAATAGTTGGTAAGATACATTTTCCATGAAGATTAGAAACAATTCATAAGAATCCTTTTTCCATGCAACTGAATTCTGAAATAACTCGTGGATTTTAGCAGATGACCATCAGAATGCAGTTTAAGTTATGTGATTCACTGTTCTGTTTTTTCCCTGTTACTTTCTTGTACTTTATCTGCAGTTAACAGAACTTCTTGACTGCCTTAATGCAGGTAATCTGGCTGAAAATGCCGTGTTTTGAATCCTAAAGACAAAACCCAGGAGTTCCTGCACTGAGAATGCAGGCAGAACCAAGCCTGCACATCTCCTCAACCTTGCACTGCTCTTTCATCGTGCATGTAACTGGGCAAGTGATATACTTCTCCTTGTCTATAGGCAGCCATCTTGGAATGATGCAATCTTGCCTTAGACCTGAGACCTTCCTCAGGAAGAAAAATGATCCCAACTAGCCACTTACACTGAGCCTGTTATATTCACTGTCTCCATATGGTAGTATAAAGATCCATTTTTCTGAGCACGTATGGGTTAGCTCTTAGGTATATGTTTGTCAGATGGGGCTTACTTTCTTTAAACACAGCCTGCATTATCAGCAGCTTATATCCTAAGTTTCTCTCCCTCACTGTTGTTTTCCTCTCTTCCCACCCCTGAATATCAGTGTTGCCAACAAGTTATTGACATCAACTACTAAATTGTTTTAAAATGCTACCAACCACAGATACATTAAGCCACATGTAAACAGTGTAAAAGTAGTGCATGCAGCATATAATTTGACAAATACTTATATATTTGTACATGTGTGCATCTATATCTATAAACATCCACACAAATAAATGCAAATGTATTTTTAGATGCATACACACAATCACATACAGGCACATGTTAACAGAAATGACAAGTCAAGGATACATAATTTTAACTCAAAGTTACTGCTTTGTCTACTAGAAGGCAAAGAAATGTTTACATTGGTCACAAAGGGCTACGACCTAAAGTCATCATCTGGCTTTCAATAATAGTGTAAGTCATACCAAGCTTGACAGGGCAGCTAGACACAGTAGTGAGGATCTACATTCAGAGTCATACATGTGCTGGCTCCACAAACACTGGTTAGCTGAGGATTTTTAATCACAATAAGAAAAACTAATGGGTACGTGGAGAGGGGCTGCTTGTGTCTAGGTGGGTGGAATCATGACAGAGCTGTCAGGAGATCCGTAGTATAACAAGTACAGAGTTGTTTCAGGCAAATAGCTCATATCACTGCTTTAAACTGTTCATGAAAGTCACTGCACATAACAGAGAATGAAGCGCTTAAGCAGTGGCACCAGAAACTTCAGGGATTTGCTTAAAATTCAGCGTGCATATTCCTAACAATCCAGTACATGTCTTTAAAATTTCAATGCACATCTGTGGGTGAATGCATGTTTTTTAAAGCTCTGCTTCACATTGTCCTAAGGTTCTCCACAAATGGTATTAATGTTAACGAGATCTCTATAGTCCTACAAAAGAGGTCATTGAGCATTACGCTTCATGCAGCCATATCATTGGGTTTCAGGTCGTGCAGTGGTAAGCCCTAAGAGATTGCCATTGTAGAAAGAGAATTGACTGAAACACAAAAGATCTGGAATTTGGTTGAAATCAAATTTCAAACAGTTCAGATGGTTATCCAACACTCTCACAAGTTAATTTTCTGGGACAATTTTTATATCCTTCCCCCCTTTGAGATGATTCAGTTCTCCAGATCTCTGTGAAACTGCTCTAGTCCAGGGCATCTCTCATTTCTCCATATTATGGAGCTCATTTCACTGTGTGCTAGTAATGAAAGACAGCTCAAGACAGCTCTTCTTTTCTGAAAACAGGAATTCAATAAAAATGAGAGGCCTCCCTAAATGTTTCTAAAATCGACACTTGGATGTAAGCAAAACAATAGGGACCATTTCCTTGCTGTGGACAAAGTCAGCTGTGAACAAAAGTACTGAAAATAGTTGTAGATAACATTGTGTTAATATAGCTGAGTAGGGCAAATAAGAAAGCAAAAAGCAAAAAAATAATCCTTATTCTCTTTTTAATAGTCAACCTGAAATGTGTACTACTTAAGACCAGACTAAAAGACACGTCAGTAAAAACATCCACTGGGAATTTTCACAGCTTCAGACAAGATGCATTATGGGAGAAGGCAATGGGAAAGGGGAAAATTAGTCAAGACTTCCTTTACAACCATACCAGTTAGAATGGTGAAAGTAAACTGTAAGAAGAAAATATTCTCCAAATAATAAACTAATACTGGGGGTGTGGGAAGAAAAGATGAATATGGTTTGTCTGGCAGCAACAGTAAATAATGTCCTGTGTCATCCTTATGTTGCCAGGAACATCTGCTGGCACAACATTCTGCATTTCAGAAGCGCCTACTGGTTAGTTTAGCAGACCTAAATACAGGGTTCACCTAAGCACAAAGTTCCTGAGTTGCCACTTTTTATTTTGCTCGTATTAAAAAATGACCTTTCAGGGCCTGGCCTCACTTTTAGAGAGTAACTAATTTTTTTTTTTTTCTTACCTTTCTTTTCTTTCATTTTGAGTAATTCTTTTTTTTTCTCCTCTCAGTCTTTTTTACACAAGCTGTATGCCACCTATAGCAGCTGCCATTAGCAGTGCAATACATTGAGAGATTTATTATGAATATATGAAGTGCAGTTCCTAAAATTGTTTTGCTTTTGAGCATACATAAGCCATTTGGTTTTCCTGCCTGTTATTTCCCAAAGTCCTTCATTCTCCCATTGCCTGCCCAGCAATTGGTACGTTTTTGGCAGTGTGGAAAGAAAGAAAAGCTACGATAATGCCTGAGCAGCCACAAGGCCTCACATGAATAAAGCACTTAAGATGAAGACTGTATAATTAAGTGAAGACTTGCACTCAAGCCTCCCCTTGCAGCAAGGTGGTTATTAAGAGGAGGGAAACCCGCGATCATTACCCAGCAAAGAGTACGATGACTGGCTGCTCGGTGTCAGGCCTCCGGTGACCAGCTTTGTCACCGGCGCGGAAAGGAGAGTTCACTTTCTGTCAAAACTGGCTTTGCCAAATGTTATCATTTTAAATGCCGTGAAAGAGAGAGAGCTGGGCCTAGGGGTATACACAGCCCCATATGCTGGTGACAGTGATACAAGTGTAATTCTAGACTATTAGAGTGACACATAAGATCATTTCTGCCCCAGAACATGAGACAGCTGAGGGGATTATGCAGGACAGGCTGTCACGCAATAAAATTTTCAGAAATCTGTTAACCCCAGCTCAGACCCAGTGAATATTTTATTGCTTAACACTGAGAAGAAGTATATTTATTAACTATAGAAAGATATAGCCGAGAGGCTGGGCAGATGAAAGGTTACAGGAAAGCGAACTCACTTGATATCCTACCGTAAAAAGTAGCGGCATGATCGTGGAGCTAAGGAGAAAAAAAATACCCTCACTGATCCGTATTTGCATCCAAGATAGAAAACACAGATAAAAGATATGACAGTGAAATTAAAAAGAAGAATTCTATATGCTACCACAATATACAATGGTCGCTACAGCACATGGAGAATATCATATGCAAACTGATGTTGAAAATTTCTCGAAGCCGATTAGGCTCAGGGACACCTAGGCAAGATAGCATTCCAAATGAAATGTGCATAAATTGGGGGCTTAAAGCATATTGCTTTCTGTTAGCTCAACTATATTCTTGCAGAAGAAAACACTGACTTTTTTTCCAGAAATCTAGTAATATTTTGTTATACTGAAATTACAGCATTTTCTGTCTTGCAAGGAGTGCATATTAGCCAAACCCTGATTAAAATTCATAGAAAGCAACACAAAGAATACACAAGGAGCCTATCAGGTTATTATTCAACCACTATATAATGTTTGCATTACCCCTTCGCTAGCTGTACAAAGGTATAAACATACATGTGCACAATTAAATCTACTATTTAAAGCTCTTTGTTTCATTTGATATGTAAGTACTTTTCAAGGAAACTGGAGTTGTGTTCATAACCTGAGGTTTCTGTTCAACATTTAAATGTTCCTCACTAGAAAGTAAGTAGCAAATGCAATTGTTAAGAAACTTTTTTCCCATTAAGAGAGTAAAATATATAGCAAATAATGATTATGATGAAGTATTAGTATGTCAACTGGTTCCTCCTGAATGAAAAAGTAATACTAGGCTTCGATATAAGAGTTCAGAAATCATTTAGAAAAGCCATTGCTACATGTATTATTAATATTCATTTTAAAAACATTCCAAAGTTAGTCTACACAGTTTAATGTAAGTGTCTATGATTACAGGAGACGGCATTCACCCAACAATGTCACAAAGGTCAGTATTAAAAAAAAAACATGATATGCTTTTTGAAAATTCCCAACATCTGAATACTGTGTCCAGGGTGTAAGAGGAGCCCATGGGGGTGCACTTGGAGAACAAAAGCAACCCTTCTGCTAATTGACTGAAAAATTAGCCAGGTCCCCCTGTGGGAAGCACACAAGACAGCAGCAGATGGAGACAGCTCGGACACCATGGCAAAAAAAGCTCCTCAAAACCTGCTGTGAATCTGCCTGCAATTATGGGTCACAACACTTTTCTTGTTTAACAGAACACAAGCAAGACAAACAGAGGACGTGAAAGCTGGAAAGGTCATAAACTGACTGTAAATCTATTATTTTAGATGAGAAACAACTGAAGTTCCTTAAAGTGTTCTAAGTTATGTGTTATTTAATGAGGTAAGTTAAATAGCTCCTTGTCAGCGGTGTTGTGAAAGGCTGTTCTGTGAGTAATCTGAAATAATTTGTTTATTCTCTGATTTACTGTCTTTCCCCTTGTTTTTTTTTTTTATAGCATAACTTTTTCCATCCCCAGAATTATGATTAGTATACTGGTGATTCTGGCTTAATAGGTGGATAGACGATTGAAAGATATACCACCGATCTAACATTAAAAAGGGCCTGTTGTCGGTTTGTTTACTTTTGATACCTGAGCCCTTTAACTTTGTCATTTCAATCTTACCTTTATCATGGTTTCTTTAAATTCTAAAATTCTAAAATTCTCTAAAATTCTAAAATTCTAAAATTCTCTAATTATAATTTCTGTGATTCAACTCTAGATACAAAAAAAATCACAAATATGAAAATGAAAAGTCCACTTTATTGCTTTCACATACAAAACTGATGAAATTATTATTTTGGTCTGAAATATCAAAACTTATTTTTACTAGAAATACAAAGAACACTTTCTGAAGTAATTGAAATTGTTTATATTTATTTTTACAGTTCCATTCAAACATATTTTATTTTCTTCATGTATTCTAAAGATCAAGTACTCTACCTCTTTCTTATTTCATAAAGAGTATCATCATTACGCTCCAAAAAGACAAAATTATGGATGAGAGAGGATTGTAGGGGACCATTCATAAAATCTAAACAGGAAGACATTCATAGTCTATCATTATGAATAATCGATGCAAAATAAATACAACAATGAACATGATAATGAATAAGCCAGTGTAAACATCTGGCTTAAAGTGCATAAGTAAAATACTTCAATTTATTTCACATTATTTTCCTTCAATTCTCTTATATGATACTGTCATCCAAATGAATATGCAATTTCATTACCAATCTCTATTTTTTAATCCCATCACCGTCCATGATAGACTTGGGATAACATCTGGGCCCTCTTGAAATTAATGGATATAGTCCATAAAAGTGAATTCTTATGTCTCTGGAGAGTTTCATTCCAGGTATTATTGCTTCATCCATGTATAGGCCCCCAATCCTTTATGTCAACCTCCAGGATCAAAGCCTGAGGACCTGATGATGTAGGTGCACAAGGGTGGTTCCACCTTATTCAGGAGTCATTCCTGCTGGTTACTTGTGTGGATAAACACAGGAACACACAAAAATATAGGGGCAGAACTTCACAGGGCTTAGAAAAGGAGCTTTTATCTGCAAGTAGTTTCACTTACTCATTTTACACATGGGTTAACTCTCCAGGGCATTGTAACATATATTGCTTTATCTGCAACAAGTACATAATAACAGTTATTTTCCACTTCCCAGACTTTTTGGATCACGTCTTCAAAAGCACAGTATGCTTATTTACACTTTTTGCTTGAGCTTTTCATTCTCCACTGCTGAAGTCGATGGCCTCGTTCCAGGGAACCCAAGCATGTGGCACTGACATTGGCAAGCACGGAGCAGTAGAATCATTCTGACCAAAACAGATTTTTCTCAGAACTACAGTCATTCATTTGCTTGTACTTAAATGATTTTTTTCTGGTTTCAGCATATCTCATGCACAGGTAGTTTATTTTGTACTTATTAGGTAGCAAAATTTTTTAAGCAGTTGCCTACAGATCCTGAAAAAAGGAAAAGTATCTGCCCTCTGGTCTATGTTCTGTACCTGAGTAGATGATGAATAGATTTATTTTTTTCCTACAAATTTTGAAAAGATAACAATACTTATGAAAATGCTACACTGATAATGTTAGAAAATTATGTTCTTTATCAAGGTGGAAAATAAGAAGAGCTTGTAAGATAATTAGAAGGTTGTCCTACTTTGAGAGGTATCTTCAGTCCTCACTTTCTGTAATGCAAAGCTTTTCCACTTTATAGATCTCTGCCAAAAACTTCAAGGGTATTTTTTTAAACATTTCTAGGGTAGAAACTGTATTACCTACTTCATCTCATACAGTCTGTCTCTATGAGATGAGAGACACTGCAACTTTGCTATTTTTATCCCTTTGTGGGCACCAGGAGCTATAGCAAGCCCTGGAAGAAAACATGAACCCACATCGCTAGATCCTGTTTGGAAGAAAAGGTTTTCACTATGAACGTGGCTCAATGTACTCTTGTTCCTACTACATACCAAACCAAAGTGGCTTTTGAAGTCTTGAGATTAAAGCACTAATTTGGGACATGTGTGTAATCTGTGTAATCTGTAATCTGTGTAATTGTAATCTGTGTCTGTTGCCCAGCTCTGGTTCAGGTTTCCAGTGGCAAGTACCTTAACTGTTTATTGCATTAAGTTCTCCATCTATAAAGTGGGGACAAGACATACTGGTGGTTATGAGGGTTACAAGAATAAAAATAAGCAGTGTTTTGTGCCATGTTGAACTGTTTTATCTACTACGATCAATAGGGAAAAAAAAAAAAAACCCTGCAAGTGATACTTGGTCCTTTTACCCATGAAATGCATAACATAATACTCAATACAAGCATTGGTGGCTTTCTTTTTGGTGTAGTTATGATGCTCAAGGCAATGCTAAGTAGTGTGCAGGTGTTAGGGAGTAAAGTGGTATCCTATCCATTGACTGATAGTTGTCCAATGGCACTGGATATAAAAGACAGGAAAATTGCAAATGTGCAGTTATACATCTCCAAGTTACATGTTGCTCATGGAAATCTCAGATTGAAAATCCATAGTAATTCAGTTTTGGATTTTGCTGTTTTTTCCCCCAGAAAGCTCACTCTGCACATATAATAAGATAATATTCACCTATGCATGGGGATTAAATAGAGATTTTACATGTACTATTTGTAGGTAGCAAGATTAATAGAGAAGTGGTTTGCTTGATTTATGATGTTATTAAAATTCATAGTGTTTTGCTATTATGCATCTAATCTAAACTGGTGATAATCTAGTTTATTCTCCAAAATTCAACATTTCTTCTTTGCATTAAAGTGTGTCAGTGTGCTAATTCAGGGACACTGAGGCTTTCAGTGAAATTGCTGCTACGTACCACCAAATTGCTCTTCAGTCTTAGAGTGAAAAAAAAAAAACCAAAAAGGAGCAATTGTTGAATCCACAACAAAAGTAAACCCACAACCTACAAGTAAAACGTCTGAATACAGTGCCACAGGTCTTCAGAGCTTGGTGGGGGGGCAGGGGAGGGGGTGGTGGGGGAGGCTGGAAAAAGGGAAGAAAGGAAGAAAAGGCTATTTCTGCTCTTCTTTTGTGAATGGGATGTGACATTGCTATTTACGGAGCAAGTGGTGAGGTTGTGAAATGAATATGGAATCACTCTTCAGTGTGCTAACTACAGGCTTCTCTTTCTAAACAAGAACATTTCCCTTTTATTTTTTTATCTGTAAAGGATGTGTACTGGTTAAGTGGAATCAGTGAAGCAAGTTGTAAATGAGAAAACGCATGAAAGAGAAGTAATGATCAGTGTACAAAAAGCAAAGCAAACCAAAAAGAATTAGTGCAGTGCAATGTCTGCACTGCCATGAAGGGCAGTCACTGCTGTGTTATGCTGCTTTATGCAGTCATTGCTGCATTATGTCAAGTAAAAAACAGCAGTGGTGGCTAGTCACATAATCAGTACATCAAACCATCCCATGCAGTTGCTGTGATTCTATAATTTTGATGCTGCTCTGCACAACTATAGCTGTCCAGGTTTTACCATCCAAGCTCTGTGGTAGAAGCAGTAGTTTGCCATGTTCTCAATGTAGTCACTCTTGTCTTATGCATCAAATATAGCTTGTGTTCGTGTGTTATGCCATGCTGTCCAACCAGCAATGTGCTACCCGTTAGGGTACACTGTGCTTTAAAATTGCTACCACAGACCCCATTTTGTTACATGATCTGTCATGCAAAGTCTGCTGCACTTTGCTGTGGAACATACATGGACTGTTGCATTGTGTTGTTCCACCCATACTTTGTTGTGAAGCCTGTGATTGCTGGGCTGCACAGGTAATGGGACACTATGGCTATAGTATTGCCTGTACATTACAGGCACACACATGCAATGTAAATCATCCCTGAAGAATAACAAGGACATGAAATGGCATTAATTAAATAGTTCACTTTCTTTTACCCAGAAGACTTGTCTTACCCCATAAATAAGTAGCATGAAGTATCAAGAAAAATGCTCTGAAAGAGATACTGGTCTAGAAAATCTTTTAACTTTAAAGTCCCCCTGTTTCTTCAGGCTCAAGCAAACTTGTTTAAGAGCAATTATAAAGAAAGCTCTGAAAACTGGTGTTTTGAGATTGTAACAGTTTGCTTATGACTGCAAAATATTTTACAAATACTGCTTTCTGAGCTTCTGACCTCAAGTCCCAGTTCTTTTTCAGAACTTTCAATTCTGATACTTTTATTCTCTTAAAATATAAAAAAAGTTTTATGCCTTCTCCAAATGCTTCTGACAGAACAGTTTAGTCTTACCTTTTCCCAGCCTTACCAAGAACAGAGAAAAGTCAATTAGGATCTTCTGTGGAAGACAATCGGTTGATACCAGTGCAGGCAGCAAGAATGAAATCATGTGAAGGATAGTGTTTGTGACACAGAATGAGCCTTTGCTCAGGGGTTTTGTCTCTCATGTGCTCACTGGGTGCTTTTATGCTTCTAGTTGAATAGAAGTGTTCGACCTCGATGAAAAAAAACAAGCCTACTATTAAAACAGCAAGAAGCTTATGAATTAACATTCTCAAGACTTTCAAGAACTGTTCTTTGAGATGAAAGACATGTCAGAGGTGGAAAACTCTTGTCCAGTTCTGAGGATCTGTAAAGTTTGTGTGAATCAGGACAGATAAGACTGCTGCACAGCCTTCTGGGAAGCGTGTCAGCCTCCCCTCTTCTCTTACCATTCCCCTTCGGTAGCAGCTTCTTGCCTTCATGACCCTGTCACCAGGTTCTGAATGTGGCATTACAGTGTTCACATTACAGTATTGGCAATCAGTTTGCTATAACCCAGCACAGACTGGTTGGAAGAGGTAGCCTGATTCAGTGGCACACCAAAACCCTAGTGTTAGTTATTCACTCTCCACTAACTTAGTGAATGTCTCTCAGTGCTTGTGTGAAATATAAATTAAATTTATAGCAGCTCTTGTTCGGTACCTTTTCTGAAAGTGTCTTCAGACTTCCTGGACTATCACCTGTTAAAATGACCGCCCTGGGAATAAATAAGGCATATTTTAACTTTTTTTATGAAAGACATTTCTCCAGACTGACTCTTTTCTCTGGTTTTCTCTAAAAAAACCCCTAAAAACCTTTGAATGAATAACTGACATGTGAAGACAGATTATTTGCAATTGGATTGATTCATGATATAAGGATTTAAGTATGTCTCCAGGGCAGCTGTTCTTTGCTTGTGGATTCTTACTATGGTCCGTAAGGGCAGCACCACAAAGTCTTTTTAGAAGCCTTATTTTTATTAGTATTAATGGAAGTTCAATGCTTAAATGCTCATGTAGATTTGTGCTGCACTACTTATAAACAGAGCATAATAATAATGTTTTGTGATCAGAGCTATTAGATTTGAATTCTAGAAGGGCCAAAAGGCCAGGGTCCACATCAAAAACAAAGAGTTAGATCCTCCTATTTCAGACATGTGCACACCCACCATTTGCTGCTTCTGAAAAAACACAGCCATACCACTAATTTTCACAATGGAACTTAGTAACGTGTTTTGATGCAGAATACTGTAGGAGTCAGTCATTGAGTCCCAACAAAACTGGCAATGCAGAGAACTTTGTTGTGCTACTGACTAACACATTATAGGAGACTCCATGAATTAGAGAACAAGTTCTTTGTTCTAAATTAGCATGAAAACCCGGGGGGGGAAAACCTACTAAACAAAAAACCCCCCAACTCTAACAGTGAAAACATCATTCAAAACAAAATTTAAAAACTTCATTAGTTCAATGTCATCATAACTCCTAACTCTTCTCAAAGATGAACAAACTTTTCCAAAGATTTTAGGTCAAAATGTTTGGATATAGTCAGGTGTTTTCAGATTCTAGTAGGGCACACTTTATTGGACAAGTTTTAGTAACTGCTAACATAAATATGTGAGAAACCATGTGTGTGTGTGTGTATGTATATATATACTCATATGCTTGTCAGTATTTTGGTCTCTAGTCCAAACCAAAATCAGGCATTTAGAGGTCTGCCCATTTCTAATCCACAAAATAATGGAAATATGTAGCTAAGACTGCCATCCTTATCTCTCTCCATTGCACTTTTTGTAGCACATGTGGCATGTAACATCAATCTCAAACTCCTGTAATGTCAAAATACAAGAGTATGATCTAAGCCTGAAGTGAAAGCCTTAGCTGATGCTCTTACTTTGGATTATTTTCCTTACTTTAAATCCTGTGGATTTAGTGCATAGGGTTTGGGGCTTTTTTTTTTTTTTCCCTTCCCCATGCTCATGTCCAGTATATAAGTAAATACCTATACTGTTATTGCAGTATCAAGCAAACAAATAAAATGCCCAAGTTACTAGAAAAATTTTAATATAACTGTATTGCATATTTGTGGTACAACCTAACCTTGCATTTCTGACTGTCTAGTAGTTTCCCACACTGGGGCCAGGTTTTATATCAGACATGTATTGATATACAGAAAGAAAAAAAAAAATCAGATTTTGATGTTCTGAGCATTCTAATCCTCTGGGAACTAACTTATCTGAAAGAAAACTGTACCATTTGGGAGCATCTTTAAGACTTCAAAATTCAAGTTATCACCAGGCTACAGCACTGCCTCTTTATGTATCTATTTGTTGCAAAATTAGCATAAGTTTGACCTTTCCCTCAGAGTTAGACCTGCCACTCATAAGAGTTGCCCAGGCTCTGGACCTCACTGGATGCAGAAAACCCAAGCGTATTCAGAGTCTTAGCACATGTCCCAGCTCAGTAACTTAGGCTGTGATGACAGAGTACAAGCAATTCCAAGTATATTATGCTTGGCATATGACCACTCCACTGCAATAGAACACATTTCTGAAAACTTAGTGACCATTAGTGAAAGAGTGGTTCATGACTTTTGAAGAAACCATTAACATATTGCCTATGCCCAAGCTTAGGTTTTCCTAAGCATAGCATGAACAATATGAGATCAAGCTACAAGCAAGTCAGGAATTAATGTTTTATTTTGAAGGGAAAAAAAAAAATCAGCAAAATTTCATGTTACCAATAGTATTCTGACCTGCTGATTTACCAAGAAGCACAAAAAAAAAAAAAAGAAGAGGAGGAAGAGTCTACCATGCTTGTTTTCTCCAAGAGTTTTCAGAGGTGAGAATGGCCAAAAAAAGTCCTTCAATGGAGAATTACCCTCAAATAGGAGCATATCTAGCAGGGTTCCATAGTAGTACTTCCAGTACTAGTCAGCATTTTCACAGATAATCTTAAAGCAAATGTGAAAACCTTCCAATAATCTTAGAATAACACAGAGACTTTGGTTCCAAGAGAACAATTACACGAGCAGGACAGTCTGCAGGAGCAGCTCATGTGGTAAATTGAGTCTATTCAAATAAAACATGTTTTCATACAGTCAAATTTGTAGACATACATCCAGAAGCAAGTAAGGTACAGACTGGAGGTACAGACTAGCGAACTGTGTCCTGGAAAGGATCTAGGACACAATAATTAACCAAATGAACATGAGTCCCCAGTACCGGATTCATGGACAGGGCCAGCTAGGGTGAGTCCAGGTTGCAGATAGAGGGAGTACTGAACAAAAGTAGAGGCAACTATTTTGTGGCTTTTTTTCCTATTATGTATTTCATATGGATACATTACAAGTAGATCTACTGTTTCTGTCTGTAATGGGACTTGATAGTTGCCCCAGTGACAGAACAAGAGGCAATGGGCATAAACTGAAACACAGGAGGTTACCTCTGAACTTACGGAAAAGCCATTTTTCCTGTGAGGGTGGTCAAGCACTGGCACAGGTTGCCCAGAGAGGTTGTAGAGTCTCCATCCTTAGCAATACTCAAAACATGAATGGACATGGTCCTGGGCAACTGGCTCTAGGTGGCCCTGCTTGAGCAGGGATGGTGGCCCAGATGACCTCCAGAGGTCCCTTCCAACCTCAACCATGCTGTGATTCTGTGACAGCTTGTCAAAGAAACAAAAGGGAGACAGAAAAAATGGAAGATCTTTCAGCAAGAGGGTTGGAAATCTCAGTCAAAAACTATTTGAGAGATGGCTTGATTAGGTTTCTCGATCTTCATGAAAAAGAAAGGAAATATTTTTAAGGGCTTAGTTGGTACAATAAGAATCAGTTGCTGGAAGCTGAAATCAGAGAAATTCAACAGTTAAAAATATCGTTTGTGTGAGAGAACTATTTCTAAGTATTGAAGTAGGCCAAGAAGAAAGGTGCTGAGGTATTCCTGAGACCTTTCAACTCAGAATTAGATACCTTCCTGTCATTTGTGTATTAGAAAAATATAGATTTCAAAGAATGTGCTCAGCACTTAGACAACTTGAAGAACAGAGGCCTCTCCAGGAGCCTAGAGGATCTAAAGTTCCATTCTGTGAATCTGTAGCAACATGGTACCTTTTTGTAGTAGAAGATGTAGTTAACTAGATGCTGAAAGGCAAGAGATGTACATAATGAACAGAAAAAGCGGGTTGACGAAATTGGAATGGAAACTAAAGATCACACTTTTTTTTTTACTATTGTACCTACTGTTCTCACCTTGTGCACAAGCAAAGGCCAGAAGCCAAGAGGTCTGGGGTCTGCCCTTCATGTTCCTTTCCTCCTTCCGACAGGATTCAGCCCAAGGCTTTCAAGGAAGAGTTTTAATCTAGTTTTCAAAATCCCTTGCTCAGTCATCAAATAAGCACCCTGTTTTGCTACAATGCAGAAGACAAAGCCCCTCCTTCCAAAGTAACACAGACTGTCTATGACAGCTGCATCTTGCAGGTGAGACCAGAACATTATCTTGCTGAAGAGGTAGACTAGAAAGTGGAAACTTATTGGCATATCCAAAAGTTAAGGGAAACACTGATTATTTTGTATTCTTTTTCCTCTGTTGTCTGGGCATTGGGGAAGAATTTTTATCTTTGTATGTCAACAAGACATGAATAGCTCAATTCTGATCCTGCTCATATTGTCTAAATTAAAGAGTACATGATGTAAAGTTAATAAAATCAGTGCTTTACATTAACTTGTAAACAGTATATATTGTGATGTTACAAAGGACCTTTCAAAAATTCTGCATTATACCCTTAATTTTACTACGTGCTAAATTGTGAGACTAAATCAACTAATTAAAAATAACTATGTATCTCCTCCCTCCACATCTTCACCCTCCAAAACTTAGGATCAACTTCCTTCCTGAAAAATCATTGCTTTTTCAAAGATCAACTAGTGTTACGTTAGCTATGCAAAGTGGAGAGAAATGATGCCTTTGTTTTTAAGAGGTAAAAATCTGTTTGGGTCGTTTTCCTGCCTTCCTCATTCAGAATGCCTCACTTGGAGTGAGTACACAATATGGAAGATATACTATTACCACTGCTAAATAGCTAGAAATTCAGTAGAGCATGAGATGAACAGATTGACGGAGGGAAGAACTCATTAACACTTCTCCTATGTTCCACTTGTATCTGTTTACATTATATACTTATATGTAGATTATATACATAGATATGTATACATATTTTTCATGCCTCAATAAATGCATTTCCTCTGGTGATTCCAACCCCTTCTAAACACATTCAAGAATCTGATTGTGCACAATAATGCACTTAAAACTTGTCCATGAGGGAAAGGGTTTGATGGATCACAGAAATGCATACTTGACTTGGAAGAAAAGGTCTTTGAAATTTTTTTTCCTGCATATGGTGTATGAAAATACTTCATAAATGATGTATAGCATTTCTATGAATTGGGACCTAATGTAACAATAGCTCTTGTAACAATATCTGAAATTGAAAAGCAATTATGAAAGTATGTCCTGCTGGAGTAAAATGTCTACTTTTGCCATTTGGCTACCACACAGCACAGAGCAAATATTTGAAGCTGGAATTAAGACTTGCTGCAGTGCATACTTAAATGAAGTTGCTGGCAGCTCTATCTAGAATTTTTCAAACCCAAGCCATAGACAGCAATCAAGGGGGAGAAAGAGCACTAACTATCAAGTTGATGGCAACTTGAGCCAATATATACATTCTCAGTAGAAAACACTGTGTGAAAACAAATCTAAGCTAAAAATGTAATGAGCAGCCTTAACAGTTACATGTTAAGCAGTTCAAACTGTACTCCAAAGACACAGCCACTGAATAAACAAGAAGATAGTATTTCTGAAGTAGAATTAAATAGCTCAAAGCAGTTTTCAAAAAGCAAAAAAACGGAGGAGAAAAAGGGAAAAAAAAGGCAAACTGAA
>NC_134644.1:109278183-109320683 GCF_030463565.1 Pelecanus crispus
GTACCAACATACACACAGAAGCCTTGCTTTGTTTTTTCCCCCTTAGCTTTGTTTGAGAAGAAAAGCTACCTAGCTTTATGCAGCTGCTTGTTAGAGCAAGGGAGCAATGGGTACATAACTTAGCAATACTATGTTAGGGGTTTGCTCCCTCATAATTCCTTCATCTCCCCAGTCTGTTTATTATTATCCTTCAGATTGCTTTTATTCCTTTCCACTAATCAGCCCATCATTGAAAATATTGCTGGTTGGGTTAGTTGGAAGACAGTAACGTGAAACTGGACAATGATGTGTGCTGATAAAAAAAAAAAAAAAAAACCAAACACAGAAAGAAAGAAAGAGAGAGAAAATGATAAACAAAAAGAGACATCCATCCATATAGACAGATAGATCTAAATGGAGAAAAATGGGAAACAGAAACACAGTTTCTACAACTGTGGTAGCTGAAGCATTCAGACCCATGTAGTTTCTCCAGCTTTTTGTCCATTTTGTTGCACAAACTGCTTAATTATGGACCCTGTAGGTGGACAGGTTTTGCCAAAGTTAATCTGCTCTTGGAGAAATCATGCTATGCCATTGTATCCCTTAAAAAGACCTGAAATAAGTAACATGAAGCAAAAACACCTTGTTACAATCTAAGAGTCACCAGTATAAAATCTGAAGGTTGGGAGTGGCTCAAGAAGTCAACCATGACTGAGATGAATGAGAAGAGAAATCTGAAATCTCATTATCAGTGATGGTTATGTCATGTTAAGCATTCTTTCTGAATCAATTCCTGGTATTTTTTGCTGAGATCTTTATACGTGGTTTTGGATAAGGCAAAACATTGCCACATTTCTGAAAAAGAAACTGAGGCAGAGGTGTGAAGGTGTATATATGTAAAATTTTCATCCCTTTTGGAAGTCCAAGTGCAAGTGCATAAGGATAGATCCACCATGTGTGCCTAATCAGGGTGAATAACCAATGAGGCATTTAAATATCCCTACAGATCTGGCTTGATCAGTCTGATCTTTTGATGCTCAGCACCTCCAGCTATTAATCCGAAACCTGAAGCACTGGAAATCTGTGAATTATTGAAAAATATAAGTCCATGGACTGTTTTTTTTAAAGATGTCGATGCAGTAAGAACAAGAAAAAGAAAAAAGACACCCTAGGAAGAAACCTCACACTTTCTGTGTGGACAGTTTTGTCCCAGGCCACCCAACTTGTTGGATAAGCACTGTCCTATCCATTGAGCCATATTTTTTACTTTATGGCTGCTATGCTAATATATTCTAGTAAACACAAAAGGATTTATTCTGAGGAAGTATTAAGGGGACATTTTTTGAGCATATGATTTATCGGATTTGTATGTAAGACAACAGGCAGATTTGCCAGACAATATGGAGGCTTCCCCACCAAAGGGGGATAGCACTATGTCATGCCATAGCTCTCTGCAGGCTCTTTGCCACCAGGGTTGGCTCCAGAGACATGCATTTTCTATGTGTTCCCAAAGAGGGACTGTATTGCCACCCAAGACACTCTGTATTTCCAATGTTTTCTTCCTGACTGGGCAGACGTGCACAACTGTGCATGGCCTATGTGGGATCATGCACCAGCTGATGCTGGTATTTAATATCAGGAGCAAGGGGCAAGGACGGGTGGCCTGGGACATGGGACACCAGGGCTGGGAAAGGAGAGGCACTGGACTTGTGCCATGAAGGTTTGTGACTGAGATAGTTTCTGTTTGGCCTTTTCCTGTGTGATTTTGAACCTCCTTCACATCAGGCACCATCGTGCCTGTACAAGCCCCAAAAAAGAGGCCCCGCCTGCACCTCAGGGTGCCTGAGGAATATGCATGGTCTGGGAGGTCCAAGTGCTCCCCACAGTGACGTGGGGCATGCTGTGCCATGCTGCTGTCTGCAAACAGAGGAGCTGTGCTCATCCCAGTTATAGATATAGGTATGCTTGTATGCATGGACTTGCACAGAGGCATCTGTGCCTTGGGGACCCCAGAGACCCTCTCTCCCTTTGTGGGTGCAGGGTGCCCAGACTGGTAGGTGGGGAATGACTGCCACGTGATGGGACTGTAAGTCTCCCTTACAGGGTTGGGCAGTGAAGACCTCTGTGTGGAGGAGGCTGCGTGCCCCCATGGCTCATGGAGGCCCAAGGAAAGATTGAGGTTGCCTGGGTCAAAACTCCAGTGCTACTTGTTTTATGCTGTGACCCTGCATGTCCCTTGGGCAGGACCTGACCTCGACAGTGAAGTATGGTCTTATCGATATCAGATGGACACGATAAATGCTGGATGCAACCAATATCAAATGAAAGTGAATTCACGCAGAGCAGAATAATATTGCCTCCTGAATGAAGCTCATTCTTTTGCTCTTAAAAATATACCAAAATTTTCTTTTCGCTGATGACACAGAACACTGCAGAAAAGAGGGATTAGTTCACCCTTCCTTGTGGTATAATAGCCCTCTTTCATATCTTAAATATATAACTGAAAAAACATTATATGTTAATACTTCAGCTAACAATAGCTATTCTACACAGATATGTCTGATATCTACATAACTTCCCAAAGTGGGGGTGGGAAGCTGTCTCTAGCTTCAGCAGGGTTTGAAGATTTGTGTGATACAATAGGTGCATGTAGCAGGAAAAAACAGAGGTGAAGTGTACAAGGAATAAAAAAAAAAAAAAAAGAAAAACAACTTTTCTGTCAGTATCCTATAGGCCAAAGGATTGCTTGTAGATAATCATGGATTAATTGTGAATGTAAAGAAAGAGACACTTTTTTTTTATCAAAGCTGTTGCCTCAGGGCAAACTCCAGTGCCATGAAAGCCGAAATGTTTTCTTTTATCACCGTTCCTTTTCTGGCACCTGAAATTATTTCTTTCATGTCTGATAGTGAGGAACGAGGCAGCATAGCTCCCCAGAGATGAGCGATTGTTACCATGGTCTCATAACATATTGGCAGCCGATGTGGCATCCATGTACACCTGTCACTCAAACAGGGCGAAATGCAGATGTGGCACAAAAGCCTGAGCTCAACCACTTGGAAGCCTCCCCCCGATATGCACGCACACCCCAAAACACACACATGTCCTCCTCAGCCCCCCTCCTCTCCAGGATGTGGCTGTTTTTCAGCCTTACACATATGTGAGTGCACTCAGACGTTATCAGGCCTGTTTAATGCAATGAACCTGCATTAGCATTTCTGCAGGGCAAACACAAATAAACAGAAATGCGCCGAAAAAAATGTTTCAAACAAATTCCTTTGCAAGTCAGGCAGAGAGAGAGGGGGGGAGAGAGTACAGCACACAAATGAGCCAATTTTCTTCATATGGAAGTGAACTAAGACCTTTTTAATAAAGACGCCAAGGTCGGGGAGGGAAAGGGGGGTTGGACGGATGCTTATTTACTTTTTGATTTTCTTCACGCTTTGGGCAACTCACGTCAGTGTTGTCACACAAGACGAGGTGATGAAAGTGTCAAAAGGCAAGCAGATACAATTTTAATTTAATCTTAAAACTGATGGTCTTGGGGGTAATTTGAACCCCAGTCTAAGGCCCAGTGTATGGGCAAATAAAGGAGACAGGTAAAACAATTTTTGCCAGGAGATATTGTATCTGGTACGGATGTGGGACAGGTCTTCTGCTAGGGGTGGGATGTGACTGCATTAGAAGAGGAAGGAAATAACACATATGTATGGCTCTAAGGTTAACGAACATGTCGAGGTGGACTGGATTTGCCCATGTGAATGATCTGACATTTTTGGTCAGTGAGACAGAAAGTATAGTACAAAATGAAATTAGAACCCTCTCTTCTTTCTCTCTCTTCCTCCTTTTTTTTTTAAGCAAATTGCCAATTTAGCTCCTGGGCTAAAGTAAATAGTGCACTGCCATTTTTTTTAAAGGGAAATATGACAAGGAACCCAAATGCGTTCATCTTAGATTTGTAAATCCATTGCTTTATTGAACCATTTGTCCATTCTTATAAGCTGATTTATAATAACTGTAATGTGATTCATCATGTCATCTTGTAAATAAATGTGACACTTCATTAAACACAGTAATCAAATTTAAGCAGTCCCACTTTCATGTTAACAACTGAGACCTTTACAATTCTATTGCTCTGAAGATACTCCTACTCTAATGAAAGTAGCATCAAGCAAAGAATAAAATGTAACAGAGGTAGATTTCTTAGAGGAGTGATGAAGAAATAAATATACTTTTAGTAAGTAGCCAGTAATGAAATTAGTAATGGCCTGAAATTTACTGTTACAATGGTTTTACAAGATACTCCTTTTGGGGTATTTTATGTTAGTAAGGAATGGACATCTTGGAAAATCTGTTGTAGGATTAACAAAACCCTTTTAGAGCCCGAATTTCAGAAAGAATTTCTTCGTGCTATTTTTGTGTTTGCCATCTGGAATGACACTGCAAGCTGGCAAATACAGGAATAATGTGAGATATTTCCATCACATAGAGTTAGCTGTGGATTCATCAGGGAATGTAAGCATCTGAACATCAGTCAGATACCCATAATTACCTCAACTTTGACCTGTTTTGAGGGATCAGGCAGACCCTGTATTAAAATTAACTTTTGCTTTCTTCCAGGAAACGGTTGCTTCCATCTCCTGAGGGACAGAGATTCAAATCAAGGAAAATTCAAAGAAGTACGAATGGGAAAGTAAGCACAGAATATAGTTTTTCTCTCTTGATTGGGGGTGATTTAACATTTTAACAACAGCAATTCCAAATTGTGAGCCAGATTTGCAGGTGGAGTAAATCACTGTGAATTACCTTGGTTGAGGATTTGACCTACAGTCCTTAATTATGCCCTTTATTGATCAGCTGTAAGGAAAAAGCTTATTTCCATGGCCCTCCTCTCATACTGATACTATTCTGGAAATGAGCATGGAATTCAAGATCAGAACATTTGGGGTTTCAAACCGGGAATTTGGGATGAAAAAGCAAGCAATGTTGCTATGCTATTCTAATCAGCATTATTAGGATTTTGGTGCACTATAAAGCAGAATCTTTGCCTCCTATTCACACAACTCTGTTCTTTGTTTTACCACTGGTTAGTTGGAAGCAATCATCACACTTGGAAACTGAGATCCATTCCAGTTGCAGCCTGGAATATCAAATGCAACCATCCTTTCTGAAGTTTATGCTCATGTATAGCTTGACCGCTAAAGTCTGATTTAGTGTTTCAAACAAAATTGGAGTCTGCTAAAATTGAAGACAGCTAAAGATAGCATTTTATGCAGACTGAAAGAGAGCAATGAGAACTGCATGAAAGACAGTCCTCAGAAACAGGAGAGGTGTTGAAATGTAGTGAAGGCTGAGCTCCAAAATGGAAAAGCCCTAAGTATACAGGCATGATAGTAGAAAGTGCCAAGGAAATTCAACTCCAGTAGAAACTAGGGAATATCTATCACTGTCTGTTAGAGGGTGCCCAGCACTTTCAAAGATCCGTATGTTAAACATCTAGCTTCATATTTCTAGTGGGAGAATGGAGGTCTCTGCATTGAAAGTGAGAGGCTGACAAGCAGAGAGGGCCAGAAAAGATGAGACTGTCTGCAACCAGAGAAACAGAATATGGACAAAATGATGAAATAGAAAAATAAGAGAAAGAAAAAGAAGGAAGGTTATGTCATGTCTGTTTCATACAGAAAAGCTTGCTAGAACAGGAAAACAAAGAGAATGTGCTTGAAAAATTTAACCTAAAAGAAATGAAATTACCTTTTCTGGGGACCTAAAACAGTCCCTGAACTCTGTCAAAGTTTATAGTTCAGAATTAAAGAATGGATGAAGTGGACCTTGGAACTCACCTGTTGTAACATGAGGATCCTCAGATGGAAACAAATTGGTTCTGGGATGGGGTAATAAATAGTATTTGTTAAGCAGCCCTTATCTAGGAACAAGCACTCTTAAGGAAAAGTGTGGAATGAACATCAGTCTTAAGAAAAAGGTTAGGGCTGACTTAATTGTAACTAAGTCATTAATAAAGCAAATCTTCAGAAAGAATTTGGCAATATTTGGATCGCATCTGAGACCTGTTCTTACTTGCACTGTACCACCTTGATATACAGCAGTGAGAAGAGCAGAAATATGATCCTAAACAATTTCAGTTGTAGTACTTCTAGGTAGTCTTTGGAGCAGTAATGCGCCAAATTGTAACTATGTTCTGTATTGAAAAGTTGATTTTAGGATGCCTTTCATCAGCAGATCAAGCAAGCCCAAATATTTGAAGCTTCATCCACAATCTTAGCTAGCTCAGATGTGCCTGCTACTTGCTAGTGCTACTCCATATCATAGAATCATAGAATCATAGAATTGTTTAGGTTGGAAAAGACCTTTAAGATCATCCAGTCCAACCATTAACCTACACTACCAAGTCCACACTAAACCAATCAAGGGTAGACTAGACTAAACCATGTCCCGAAGTGCCACATCTACCCGTTTTTTGAACACTTCCAGGGATGGTGACTCCACCACCTCTGGGCAGCCTGTTCCAATTCTTGACCACCCTTTCCGTAAAGAAATTTTTCCTAATATCCAACCTAAACCTCCCCTGGCGCAGCTTAAGCCCATATCATGCGAAGGATTCCTGCTGCATTGGTTGGCTCTGGATGCCAAGAACAGGTGAATGCTGGTGAATGAAATATGAGGTATTTGATGTGAAAGACTTAGCTGGTCCTCATCTTGTCTTAGAGCAGTAACTGAATTCTGCATTATTGGGACCTACTGTTATGTTCATGTATTTTGAAACAGCAAAATGGCTAGATGCATATGGCCATTTTGTAGCAGCCTGAACAATTTCCAGAATGAAATCCTATAATTCAGAGGTCCAGCTGCCTAGAGGATCTGTAGCACTGAGAAGGACACACAGATTTCCTCTTACAATAAGTGGAGAGGACTAGGAACTCAGAATGGAATCCACAATAGTAGCCATGCTGTGCAGGAAAGTTAAGCAATAGAAAATGTAAAAAACCTAATAGGTTTAAACTTTAAGACATGGACTGCTGGGAAGTGTTTCCTCTTCAGCCCATATATATACTGTTTTGCAGCAACACACCATTTTACTTAATGTAGTGTGCCTAGTAGCTGGCATACTCAAAATGGACACACTGTCAAGTTTAATTTCTTCCTCAGCCTGAGGGGTTGCATAGAATCACAGAACTGTTTAGGTGAGAAGGGACCTCTTGAGATCATCTAGTCCAAAACCCCTGTTCAAGCATGGACAGCAAAGGGCAAGTTGTCCAGGACCATGTCCAGTCGGGTTTTGAATATCTTCAAGAATGGATACTCCACAACCTCTCTAGGCAAACTCTTCCACAGTTTTACCATCCTCACAGTAAAAAAGTGGGTTTTGTGTTCACACTGAATTTCTCATATTTTAATTTGTGCCCATTGTCTCTTTTCCTGTCATTGGGTACCACTGAGAACAGTCTGACTCCCTCTTCTTCATTCCTTTACATCAGGTATTTATGCACATTGATAAGATTCCCCTGAGCCTTCTTTTCTCCAGAATTGAGTATCCCATCTCTCTCGGCCTTTCCTCATATAAGAGATGCTCTAGTCCCTTAAATAATTACTGTCCTTTCACTAGACTGTCTACAGTATGTCCATGCCTCACTTGTGCTAGGGATCCCAGAACTAGACACAGCACTCCAGGTGTGGCCACACCAGTACTTAGAGGGGAAGGGTCACTGACCTCGACCTGCTGGCAACAATCCTCCTAATGCATCCCAGGATGCTGTTGGCCGCCTTTGCTGCGAAAGTGCATTGCTGGCTCATGGTCAGCTTGTTGTCTGCCAGGATCTCCAGTCATCTCATCATGGTGGATCTCAAATTACATAGTCTGGTCATGACAGCAGCAAGCCTGTGCTGGCAGTTTGGGGTGGCAGGCCTGGAGTAGCAGTTTTTATGCTGTGTGGTCATGTACCCTTTGTAGGACAAAGGTAGCATACAATATTTTGCCCGGGATAGTAACACAGCTGAAGACAATCTTAACTGAACCCATCAGATACGACATCGTTGCTATCATCATGGACTAGAATTTATATACTCACCATTGCTGTTAAGCAGAGCAGAATGACATAGAAGACTTTCTGGGATACAGTTAATGTTGCCATACCAAGTTTAGCTGTGTCCAGCAAAGTGTCACAAGTACCTTGGGTGCAGAACAGCTGAAGTGTATGTGTTTTGGAAAAGAATGTTGTTTCTTTGTTGTTAAAGTGTTTAATTTTGCATTAAATGTTACTGGATTTGCCCTAGAAGCTCCTCAGCTACTCACATTGTTGGGAACTTTGATTGCCAAGTGACCAAAAACCCCATTAGCACCTGCCACGGTGGTGGAGTTCTGGGCATCCAATGTGAGGTTAATTCTTATGGAGGAGCTGATCTGTCACAGGAGAGGACTTCCAGTATAGAAAGCAGTGAGGGCTGGAAGGACAAAGATCATTAATTTGGGATGCATGGGAAGAAAAGTCTGGAAAAAGAAAATCTGATGGCATTGGGTTTTGAGTCTGGAATAATTGGACAATTCAAGGCAGTTTTAAAAGAGCCAGTTTACTTCAGAATCACATGCCAAATGTTAATGAGTGCACAGTCCCTCTCAATGTGCCATCCTGGTCATGGCAAAAAGGTGATGTTGCCCTTTCTTCCACAAATAGTTTCCATTTTCATTTTATAACAAATTTCTAGCCTGTGAAGATGGAGAGACAAAGAAATTGAAACACTTCATATTGATCCACAAGTATAAAGGCATCTTTATACACTCTCTCTACCTGAAGCGGTAAAGTCGATATAGCACCTAATGCAATGCTTCTACAAGGTTTCCATTGGTTTGCAAATAATTTGTTTTCCTTCAGTCCGTAACTGGCCTCTCCAAAAATGCCAGCCAAATTCAGCAGATAGCAAATCTGTGCAGACTGTAGAACTCCCATTAGAAAAACACACACAAAAACCTCAACTTGCCCATCTCCAAAGGAACTCTGAAAAATAAAAACCCTGGGAATTATAACATCCAGTGTCAGGGGACCATCTGCTTAACTTTTAGTGCTTCATTCTTTGTCTTTGATTTATCCTTATGCATTCTAGAGGTCAGATCTATCACTCTAACTCTTACAGAAAACTATCTAGGTCCACCAGTTTGGGTATTACAACAAAGAAGACTGGTCTCACTGCTTCTCCAGGAACAGGGCACAGGCATGTAGAACTGCAGTGGTAAAAGGATCCAAAAAATCCACATCATCTCCTGTAATTGCATAAGTGTTAGAATACACTTCTTTTGTTAGCTTTTCTTTATTTCTTTTAAGCCAACTGCTAACTAACTTTGCTATTTCTGCACTTGTCTTGATGTTCATTAAACCAGTGACTGGCACTGTTCCATGTCTGGCTGTTGAAGTGCAGAGAAATATAGTCGTATGCTGACTGAATATACATGATGCTGTCAAGCATTGCTGCTTGGTAGCATTAATATTACTATTATTTATTGTTTACCTATTTAATGACATTATTGATATTATGCATTGTTAGTAGTAATAATTACAAGACAATAAACATAATTTATAAACAGTTTATAGTGAAATATATGTGATTAGTGACAATACCTGAAACAGTTGCAGATTTTGTGTGTGCATGCCACAGATAATCTTAAATTGATATTTTCATGATAGAAGTCTGTTTTGATAAACTTAGGCATCAGCAAGTGACCTACATAGAACCATTTTTGTCTTCAGCAGAGAACTGATCAAAGCTATAATTACGGTGTGATTACCTTGTTTTTAACTCTAGAAAATGAGAAATCTCTCATAAATCAGATCTTTCAGGGTATGACAGCTCTAGTTTTTTTCTCTGGCTGTACATTATTTCTTTAGCTAGCACTTAAGGAATTATGGGCCATTTCCTAACAGACGCTGACCATCTTCTGACTATACTTGGCTTTCAGGACATGACCTATTTTCCCGAAAGGAAATCTTTGCCTGAAGTGTCCATTTTGTAGCCTCTAAATGCCTAAACCCACTTCGATAATGGCACTGTGTTGCAGTTTCAGGAAATACTGCAGATTTGATGTTGCTCAACTGAGATCTGACATACGGGTAATGGGAGTGATCTTCGCTCAGGGTCAAGGTCGGTTTTCTCAGTGAGACTTGGGACAATTTTCAAAAGGAGTCCCCACTCTCTGTGGCTTTTGGAAGCACACTGTAGTTAAGCTGCCTCTCCTTGTTGTCTGTCCTTGTAATTTCCAGAGTGAGAACATCCTCTCTCTAAGCCCAGTGGGACCCACAGGAGACACGTGCACGGTGCAGTCTGGCTGCAGCTTTTGTTGTCCTGTGTCCTGCTAGTATTGCCACGTTTGCAGCACCAAACCCTGGGTGGGTTGCAAAAGCCACAGGAGGAGGGGAGAAGCCTTCATACTACTGTCAGGACCAAGGTAGCTGGTTTAAAACTGACTCGGAAATGCCCATAAGAAACAACAGATCTGAATTCTTCATAGGCATACCCAAAGCAGCTTCTCTGTCAATGTTTACCACTTTATATTTTCTCAGCTGCAGGTAGAAGCTAGGAAAAATCACGTATTTCTGTGTAAAATTTATGATTAAAAAGTATTCTTTGTAATGAAAACTGGAGAAATTTGGAACTTTCACCATAAACACTGCACTTTTTGAGACAGCTGCTGTTTCTAGAAATAGGAGAAACTCTTGCCAAGAGCCTGCACATGTAAGTCATGAAGGAAAAAGGGCTGATCCTGTCAGTCCTTTTATAATGCCCTTCATTTCCTACCTGTTGCTGCTTGCACAGATCTGTTTGCTAATGTACTTAAAGAGCAGTAGTGACCTGTGGGAAACATGCCCAGATACCTGCATATTAAGATTTTTTTTAAGGGTCTTTTTTTCCCCTTTTATAACAGCAGGGTGACTAGGACTCAGGATTTCATTATGTAGGGAAAAGTCCTGTAACTACTGAAATCAGGGTCTGTAATACAGCCAAGCTATTACAGTGTCTTTATAGGGGTGGGGGGAAAGTAACAGAGCAGAAGTCTTTTTTACACCAATACAAACACCTTTTTGGCACAGAATACTATCTTCAGCATTGATGCTAAGAATCAAAAAGTAGTAGGAGGAGAGAAAATTAAAGGAGAAAGATGGAGTGAATAGAGGACCAGGAAATGAAATAATAGAAGGAGAACAGAAAAGGAGCGGGGAGAGGCAGTATATTGAAACTCAATGGGGAAAGCACAAGATGAAAAATATAATACAGGCCTATTTTTCTACTGACATGAAAAATTCATCCTGGTGGATTTAGGAGCAATTGTGAATCCAAGAGTGTCCACTAATTTCTGACCTTAAGTAACAGAATCAGCATGTGATAAACTATGTTATACTCATTCATATACATATAATTGTAAGAATTTTATTTAGTAGAAAAATAGTTACGTGCACAGGATTAGCAGGGGTGCTTCTGCAAAAGCTTTACCCAGAACAGGCTCTTCTAAAATCTAAAAGGATGACAATATTAGAAGGTGAGCTGAAAAGAAAGTTTTTTCTGAACTAAATTTCTTGGAAAACACAGATCTGACCTTCCCTCTTCTCTATTGAGAATTACTGACTTACCAAGATTTACTCCATTGATATATGCTCTGAATGGAACTGGATATATTTGAACGTAAGTGTAATTATATGTAAGTACTATAATTTTATTACCATGATGCTACAGCTATTGATTACAGATAATTGTCTGAAGTCTACAGATATGGTTGCATAAAGCTGACAGCTAGTATCATCTGTTAGGTGTCATCTCTGTGCTATTGGAGGAAAATGAAATCAGATTTTAAGAACACCATCTTATTTCAATAGCTATCTGAAATACAGAGGGTGAATATCTTACTCCATACTTTCTAAAGTGAGAAAATTTAAACTTGATTCTGAAAAGTGCCTGTAGAAATATGTGTGGGAATTATTTTGGTTATTGTCTCTCAGTGTCTCAGATCAAATGTATGCAGTTTACAAAAGGTGTTTCTGTTGGCCTAGAAAGGAAAGCCATTCCTTACTTGGGGTCGTTATTTGTAACAGGGATTATACAGGGCAAATTCTGTTTCACTTACTGCTGAATTGTCTTCAGATTTGTCTCAGGGCTCCCAAGATACAACTTTCTTATATTTCATGTAAAATGTTTATAAGAAGAGGGTTTAGTTCTGCAGTTAGAATTTAGCTAACCATTACCTTGAAAGGTAAATCAAAACATTTTGAAGTTTGCAGTTCTGAGTCTTTGTGTACATTTGTGTTGCTGAAGTTTGAAATGCAAAAAAGAAATGTCAAAATCCGCATGGAAATATTATCCCACTTTCCAGGCAGTTCTAAGCTTCTGTTCCCAAATTAGCCAGACTGTCCTCTGATACGTGAGTTATAGCATGTTATGCTGAGAGGATGAAAAGTTTTAGAAATGTGCTTTTGCTGTTCAAAATCTGCAGAAATTCATTGGTTCTGGCTGTGGTCAGGAACAGGAAGCAGGACTGTTGAGTAGAAAAGTCTCTTTCTATATGATTTCCCCCCTGCGTTGTAATTATATTCAACACTTGTGGAAACTGGAGAAATAGGAAAAAAATGTGAGGTTGAACCTTAGTTATCTCCTCGAGCTGTCAGGGAGATTTGGAGACAAGAACTGAGGGAAGCCTCAGCACAGCTGTGTGCATCTCCTGCTGAAATGGATCGCTAGAGCTTCAGCATTTCGTCCCATCAGATTGGGGTCACTCTCAAAACACCTCTTGCACTAAATATAAATTCGTAGCCAGGCCTATCATGAGCCCCCAGACTAAGTCAAAAGTCATGAAAGTATTACAGGCAAAGAGTTTCTAGGCTTCAGATATTGCTGGTGTACTGTGGGCCACTGCTGGAAAGCATCCTACATGTGTAATATGTATTTGCTCATGTAAGGATGAGATGTCTGCTATCTATTAAAGGATTTGCCGTTTCATTTTATTTACCATACCTGCCTTCTGCCCATTATTCCCAGCTATTTCAGTCTGTTGTCATCTCTTAAAAGATTAAAAAAGCCAGCACTAAAATGTCAAAGTTGTATATCCTTTTTGTCTGAAATAGACCCTCTTCAGGAGTGTTTTAGCATGCAGGAGAGCCCCAGCACCAGGCAGTGGCTTCCCCAGACAGCTCTCTGCAGAGGATGAGTGCACACCTGGATGGAGAGTCTGAGCCCATTGCTTGTCCCCTCGCCCCTGGTTTTGCCTTCCTGGTGCTGGAGGAGAAACCACAAAGCCCACTCCAGAGTGGGAACTCAAGGGCTTTTCACCCCACTCCTTCCTCCTGAGGAGCAGGGTGCCCAGCACAGGCAGGAGGGCAAGCACTGGTACCAACCCCCAGCACTGGGGAGGGCTGAGCCCACAGGCTGCCCCCAGCGGGCATCGCTGCAGCTGGGGAATACCCTCTGTCTTGGTGGTGTTTGGACAGAAAGGTGCTGGAGGATTTTTTTTTTTTTTTATCTTGATTTTTCAAATTAAGATAAGCTATTTGTCCTTACATTTCCTATGGGGAAAAAATTGGTTTTGCTTACATGACTGAGTTGGTGTGATCTTTGAGCTGGGTATTGCCTAAAGTCCCAAGGTGGTGATCACCTCTTCCTCTATTGCAGAGAAGTATTCTGAGCTACCGGGCTAGCCTCATTCAGGTCCTTTGAGTGCTAGCACAAGCAAGTAATAATAATAGCATGATGACGTGTGTCTTTCAAAGCACGAAATGGCTGCTGCAGGTGGTGACAGTCCTAAAAAATGGAAACTGCAGCCTTTAAAAGCTCACCAACTTTTTAATGAGACTAGGAAATGGTAGAGCAGAAGTCCATTCCCTGGATGATGAGAGCGACACGGATAGGAAATGTATGAACCTAACCCACTCTCCTTGCAGCCTGCAGCCTGGAGTCCGCCAGGACTCCTGACTACGCAAGGAAGAAGCCAGGAACACCTCCTTTGGGACCACAGCTAATTAGAATATCCCAAAATCCAATGTCAAAACCTGGCCAGAAGCCTTAAAGAGAAACCTCAGTTTTAATAACTAGATTAGAGTAACTGCACAACCATGAAGGATTTCTTCACGTGGGTAGCTTTTACATTTCAGGGGGAAGGAGGTTCTGTGGGGCTTTTTTTTTGTTGTTTTTAAAGGATGTTAACGAAACCATGAAGCTGTGGCTTTCTGTTTGGTTACAAAGTCTATGACATTGAATCAAGTAAAGGTCTGAGAAGCAGCCTTCAAATCTTTTCATTCACTTTAAATTTTTATACATTGAACTCTGAAATACACTGATCGAATAATGCAAAAATATAGTGTCTATTTTTCATGCTGCTTTTGTCACTAATACGGTGGCAGATTGTGGAGAGGGTCATATTGTTGTCAAGTATGCCTGTGTTCTAAATAAAAAAATTCCAGAAAAAGCAAGGGACTGGTCATGCAGAAGAACCTAAAGGTTTCCTACCAATGTGGTGAATTCCTTCTGCTAGCAAATAATTGTGAACTATTTATAAATGCTGTTTTCTTCTAGTTCTAAAATTTGCTTTGCTTATTGCAGTTGCAGGCAACACCAATTAATATGTAAACTAACAATCTGGGATACTACTTTCCAGTAGCATAATAGCCCACTTTCCTACAGTGCTCCTATACATTTAACTTTAAGACCCTGAATCCTTTTGAAATCAATGGAATTGCACATTTGTTTAAGATGAAGCATGTGCTTGACTGTGTGGCTGGGCTCAGGCAAGGATGTGATAGCATATTAGTCAGAAGTTTGTCACACGCTTGAAAACACTTGGGGAAGACTTCACTTTTCACAACATGAGAGGTGCAAAGGTTACAAGTAGGCAAATGCCAGCTTAATATTTTACAACAGTCATTTACATCAGTGCAGGTATTTCCCTTTTAAAAAAAATTCTTATTAGAATGTTTTATCTAGACCTCTTTTTATGAGATGTTAATAGAGTCTTTACAAAACCATGGCTTAGTTAAAAACTTCTCTTAGATGACGGTGTCATTACTGGTGGGCCCATGCTGCTCTTTTGGCATTCATCAGCTGGAGGCAAGTAGGCTGTCTCATGGGGAGTTGAGAACTTGCAGGTTATCACTTTGATTAGCTGCTGTAGGCAACTGGTGGCTACTGTAATTGCCTCTGCAAGACTAAAATGAATATACATTTCTTCTGACAAGGAAACAGTGGGACTATATGCCTAGTGGAAGCTTTAGGTTCCTATAATGCCATGGAGATCAAATTAAAAAAGGAGAGAGAACCTGTTGCTATAGTACTTCATTAATTAAACATCAATTTAGAAAATACTATGGCATTGACAGGTTTGGAACTGGCTGCTGATACTGTTTGGCAGGGACAAATTTTCAAGTGTGTTAATGTGTAAGCCTTGCAGAAGATAACAATAACACTGCAATTGGGAGGCTGCCTCCTTAAAATATTGGTTTAAATTACAGTGTACAAAGTCAGCCTAATGATTTAAGTATTTTTAAGTAGATATTTTAAAGTAGTTCGCTCATTAGCAGCCATCTGTAGGCAGTGCTTGGAGCAGGCAGAGAGCAGTGCAGGGAGAGGAGGGGAAGGGGAGCAGAAACTTTAGCGCTGCTTGAATAGCACAGGTCTGGGCTGGAGAGAAGCTGTTCAGGGATGACAGGGGAAAAATGGGAAACCAGGAGCCAGCACTGCATCTGAGATCCAAACAGCCTCTGCATTCACCTTCTCTCCCAGTTTTGATTTACATTAGCGTCCTGTGTTGTTCTCTTATTTCTTTCCTTCTTCAGAAACCTTCTTCTGCCTGTTTGTTTGGGAGATGTGCCAACCGTCGGGCCTTGGCGGCGGAAAAAGTGCAGGAGCTCAGCTCCTGGCAGCTCCAGCTCCTCGAAACGCTGCGGGTGTGTGAGCTGAATGGCAAATGCTGGGATGAGGTGTTTCGAGAGGGGACCGGCCGGCCCCGCCGCCGCTGAACCAGACATCCCAGCGCGATGGCCACGCTGCACCGGGAAGTGCTCGGGGAAGCAGGCACAGTGGAGGGGACCTGCCCTGCTCGCCCGCGGCCACCAGCATCATCCGTCAAATGAGCTGTCTGCCTCCAGTCCGCAGGGCGAGGGGAGTCCCTTGACACCTGCAGATGGGCCAAAACCCGTGCAAGTTTTGATTCAGTCCCGGTTCGTTTTCTGCTTTGTGTGGACGCGTGTGCTGGTTTTGCCCATCCTGAAAATTATCTGATCTTTCCCAGTCACGCAGTAGCCCAACAGTATAGAGGGATATTGAACAATGAATCCAGCCGGCCACATTGTTTTCTCTTTTCCAAAACCACTGGTCTGTAAGGGGCAATGAGGTTGCACTAGCATCACTGAGAGTAAAATTTGGGCAACTACCTCTGAATCAGGAAAGAAAAACAAAACGCCGAAGGACACTGATATTTTTTTCTCTTTTGTTGCTAAGCTGCCATTAATACTTCTGGGAAAGACAGGGTGAGAAATAAAAACAAACAAAAAAAATACCCGAAAATCAACTTTGATATCAGTTTTTCAGCCATTGCATCATCCTGGGGAATTATCATATCATAGCTCTGGAACTGAATGTGGGATATTTTACAAGGGGAAGATTTTATTAAAAGTGTTATGTTTTCATATAGAAAAAACTGAGCAGAGAATCCAGTCTATATTCTTTCTCTTTCCTCTCAGGAAAACAAGTTGGGTATTTGGCAATCACATTCTTCAGGATAAAAGTGGTGTGTGTGCTTTTCACACATTTTCTGCATAAATATTTTGAGGTTCCTGTAAAACAGGACAACTGCTTTTTTTATTCTTCATGAATCAGCCCCTATGTTTGAAACAAATCGTTGCAGCAACAAGGAATGACAGCATGACAGCCTAGTAGGTTATTAATGGGAGTGACAGCCTGCAAATCAGAAATCATGGCAGTGCATCTGTATGAACAGCAATTTGTGCTCAGTTGAATAACCAGGAAATCCAGAAAATCAGAAAGGGTTGGGGGAGAAGATGAATCAAACAGAAACATTTTTAGATAACCCAAACTTTCTAGAAGTAATTGGCATGTCAGGGGAATAGCAACATTCAAAAGTTTAGTAGTACCAATACTTAGGTTCACATACGTTTGTTTCAATGCCCACTAAAAAGCTAAACCTAGACAAAAGAAATGAGGGAAAATGTAAAAATGTTGAGGATTTTTTTATTATCTGTTATAGTGATATCATCAAGAAAATGAAATTGCAGCCTACTTAACTGCTTTATCATATTTTTCTAACAAATTTTATTCACTGTGTATTCCAGATATTCACATAGTAGAACTCAGTAAGCTGAATGCTGGAAGTTCTCCACAAAGGAAAACCTCTGTATAATTTATAAATGCAGATGCTTTGCTTTTTCTACCCTCTGGTTGAGTTGTTCTGTATAAGAAAATAGAGCAAAATCAAACCTTCTGTTTCTCTCTCACATGTAATAGAAAGAAATGGTGCTATGTAAACTATGGGTTAGCATGTTTCCAGTCTTACAAGTTTATGGAGAAACTTGCCATGGACCTGTAGAAGTAGGATTAAATTGTCCCTGTAGACATTTTAAGTTTTTCTAGATGTTCCTAAAATTCTCCTGATAGGCATCTGAACCCAAATTTACCATCTCACTGTTAATGGTCTCTGATACCAGTCATCAATAATTTTATAGTGTACTTCTCGATGAAGATTAGCTGAGCAGTGCAGTCTCAATATTTTCATGAACTGAATGAACTCAAAAAGGGGTTTTAGTTGTATTTATGTAGAAATTGCTATAAATGACCTTCCAGGATCAGAGCTAATAAAATTCTGACTTCAGTCCCAATCCTGAAAGTGGAAAATTTGGCTGATCTAAACCCCAAATTGGAGGTTTCTGCAAGATATTGACTTTAAACTTGTGCACCTCAATCCAGATTTTACTCTTTCAATTAGTGTCAGTTGTTTCATCTAAGGGATACCAATCCCCCAGAGATACATTCTAGCCATACTATTACTTGGAAAGTAAAATTTTCCTTTGATTTATGTGTTCAGTGAGTACTGCAAGCTCTAGGAATACGAATATTTTTTTACAGATACACGTTAAGCACAGTAATCTAGCTTTATTATCACACAGTGATTGCTAGAAGTGTGAAATCCTGAACAATGTAAGTCCAAGGAAGGTCCTACTTTCGGTTCAAAGGGACAATAACTCTATTCACCACAAAGAGCATTTACGTGATGATCAGGTCATCCACAGCTGTAGCATAAAATTTCAGTGCTCCAAAGGAAAAAAAAGAGACAAACCACATACAGTTATATGCAGTCAGAAGCCCGACACCCTACACTATTCCTTCCTCCCCAAAGCAGTTAACTATTCCCTGCTTTGCCTGCCTGTTTAATTTGAGTATGAAAATTACCAAAATAAGGTAACTGATAAATCTCAAAATCCATTTTGATCTGTGAGGGATCTGCTTCTTTTGTTGTTGTTGTTGTTTTGAATATTTCTGATAGCTTGTATTTTCTAATAGTGTTTTTTTTTCCCTTTGCATTATCAAGCATGCAGCCTTTGAATATCATGTTTAAGTTTTATTTGCAATGGTACAGTAGCAATTTTGCATCTCTTCTTCATCGGCTTTTGTGTTTGATTTGCGTTAGAAGTTAGCATACTGCTACGGGTAACCCCCAGGCAGTGCTATCATTCTGTTCTTGTAGAAAAAAAAAAAAAGTGTATGCCTTTTTGGATCACTAAAAAATAAAATAAAATCAAACTAACTCAGAAGAAAAACCCCATTGGTTGAAAAGCTTTTTAATGTCAATACAAAATATAAACAAAACGTGGTTTCTGAATGAAGTATCAAGACAAATAATCCTCTTGCCCATCTGTTATACTAAAATGGCCGCTATGGTATTATGTTGTGAGGATACATGTGCCAGTAATGGATGAGATAAAAGCAGACATATGCTAGCAAGAAAGAATAAAAATTGTTCATAATAAGTTATGAGCTGAACCAGTATTGAGAAATATATTCAGACATGAGAGTACAATATCTGCCAATCTATGTGTAAAGCAGATATTTCCATACTGCATATAATTGTTCAATTTGCTTAGAACCTTCATCCCAAAGGACCTCAAAAATGCAACATATCACCAGCATCACACTGGGTAAGGTTAATCTTAAATAAAGACTTCCTCACTTGCCTTAGAAACTGCTCATGAATCTATCAAATGACCTTTGTGATTACTTGGTGTTCTTGGAACAATTTCAACTTACCTGTGCATATGTTTTAGGGTTTCACCAAACTGAAAAACAACTACTCTGCTTTTAAGGAATAAAGAAAACCAGAAAATATAGCCTTTTCTGGTTTAATCTCTGTAAATTTTGTGGAGCTGTACGTGAGATAGATTGAAGTAGACTAGAGATTGCCTCTTGTCTTTGCAAATCGAAAGATTGGTAATGACTGAAAGCCACAACACCCAGAAAGTCCACGGTTCGTATGAAATAAATGGGTCTTCTTACTTACAGTCCTGGCAAACTTCAATTTGTCTGAAGAATAACTAAAACAAAGATGGTGACACAGAGGTTCCTTCATGCTCTGCTGCCAATGAGCCTTGTCTTACCCTCTGGAGTAGAGTTGGTTGAAAAATGGTATTTCCTACAGGAAATTCCAAGAACTTAACATATGGATTCACTCCAAATTGAAACAAGTCCAATTCTCAAGATTTTTCACAAAATGAAGCTTTCCAAAGTATTTCATTTTGATTGCACTGAAATAATGCAAGATTGACATTAAAATCTCCAGAGTCGCCAGCACTGGGAAGTATAGGGGCCTAGACAGAGCTGAGATAACAAATTTCCTGGGCACCTTTACAAATGATGCTCCTTTTGATCCCTGGCCTGATTCTAAAGTAGACCTATACTCCGCAGTTAAGCTGACACTGCAGAGAAGGCATTGAGAGGAGCAATGTGTACAAGCACACACGACATCCTCAGCAGTCAGTTTGCCTTCTTCTTGCCATTAACCTGGGGAATCAGTTTTGCAGCCCGTAGACTGGTCCTTCCACAGAGAACAAGCTCTTGATTTGTACCACAACCGCTTAGGTAAGCTCAGCACTACCCACCAGGTAAGCTTTTCTGTCATCCCCCTGTGCTTTCCCCTGTGCCATGCCCAGCTGCACATCATGTCTTCACTTCAATTCCCATTCTGCTGTGGAGCACCCAGCAATGGCTGGAAAATCAGTGTGCCGAGGATGGTGCTTTCTCTCCCAGCTCCTACTGTGTCACCATTTTCTCATCATGTGCATTCAGATTTTTTCACCCTTTCCTCTTTGCAATATACTAAGATTGCAAATTCTGGGGGGGAAATACTGGTTTTTAGTACTTGATGACATTGTGCCTCAGCACTGCAAAGTAGGCACTCGCGTTCATAACAAGGCAGAAATGCGGGGATTGCTGCTGACCTGAGAATATGATGAAGATGATGAGTAAAACTGTTCAAATTTGGTGGGAAAGGCTTAGGTATATTTTACTTTCCAGAAATGTAGTGTTTTATAGCACTAAGTGTATAAGATAAATGTGAAGTAATTGATTTAATTCAATTTTTCTTTTAGTCTATAATATCCATTACAATGCCCATTATGCTATGGACTAGTCTTCAAAGATGGAAGGATGAAGGAAAGAAGAAATCTAGCTAGGTGTTCATCTGTTGCAGAGGTATGTTGAGACTGAGACACATGGCACAGGAACACATCAATGTCAAGGATCCTCTGGGGAAAACCAGACTCTACGGATGGTATTTGAGATCCAGCAGGGGAGTAAACTGACCCTGGTAACCCAAACAACACAACTGGTGATTAAATAGTGCCATGTCCTTCTTCCTGGGGAATCCATGAATGCAAGCTCAGACAACTCCTCCTCTGTGGTTTTGCCAAATAATCCATACCAAGGACTTACTATTGTTCTCAAATGTCTTTGAAAATTTTGGGCAAATCTTTGGTAGAACGAGCTCCTACACTCATCTTAATGAGATTAGTTCTCAGAACTAGCATTGAACCTGAAACAAAACCACAGAGCAGAACAACACAGATTGACTGTTTAGATCCAGGTCTGCTGTTGAACTCTGGATTGTGTCTGTTACTTTAAATAAAAGATCAGATCCAATATAAATACCGTGGTTCAGCCTCTTTTTTTTTTTTTTTTTTAAAGTGAGAACTCAAGATTTTTTACTAGTATTTTTCCCCAACATATTTTTGGACTTCCCCTCTAGACTTCTCTTTTCTTGTCCTTTCTCCTTGGACCATGACAGAGATAGTGAGATAGGCAAGGTTCACTTATGTTCAGATTTGCTATACGCAATGGAATTATGATAAATTCAGATCCAAAATCAAGCAATTAGTTTAGGAGGAATGAAAGATTAATCATGGGAGGGGAGATGAGGTGGAGATGAGTCTACTGAGATAAATTACTCCAGATTTTTGGCAGTGAATATTCATGAATGATAGAAAATACCAGATTCTCAGTTCTCCTTTGGAAAAACTATGTGGCATCCACAATGCATGTATTGCAGAAATAGCCAGATCCTCTACTAATTCCTGTGTTCCTTCAGCATAAAGCAGGGGAGCATCTCAAGGGTATGGCTGGATTTCACTGTGCTCAGAAACTCTATGATAAATATTTACAAATTGTTGTCAGAAGATGTAATTTCAAAAAGCCCTTCAGCCGTTTTAACCTGTTTTAGCATGGAAAAAGACAGGGGACTTTGAAGTCCTAACTACTACTCTGATTAGCCAACATCCTCTTCTTGGACTAATAAATGCATTTGCAGTTGAGAATCTGCTTCATTGTATCGCATATCTTTCAGTGCTGCATAAATAAGCAGCTTGATGACTGCAAAGGGCTCTGGAGCCATCTACAAATGCTTCCTCTTGTTGCACGGAGGAATAAGAAGCCAGTTGGGAGGGTGTTAATTCATTACATGGTCCTATCTCATACTCCAACAAGGGCTTCCTGTGATATGTTGTTCAAGTCACTTAGACCCTGTTCATGGAATGTTTTTGCTGACTACAGTGGTGTACTTGAGTGGAATTTAGGGTACTGAGTCAAAACCTGTTTAGAAGTTTGTGGATGCCAACATTTTCACTTGTGAAATTCCCCTGATGTCCAGAGTTCTTCTTCTGTGCATAAAGAGAAGAACCATCATTTCAGAAAAAGTAAGAATTAAGGTTGGTATTTCTTCAGTGTCTGCATCTAGCTGGGATCCACATACTATGCTGAAATCGCCATGGATCTGGTGTAATAGATTTATTTTGAACTTGTCTTGGCAACCATCTAGCTGAGTTCAATAAAAAATATAGCATTATTGAAAGATCCTACATGCTCCCCATCCCTGCAGTGCAATTGTAATTAGGGCACTCACCGCAGATGTGGAAGACCTACTTTCAATTCCTTCCTCTGCTTCAGGGAGTATTTACCCATGTTCTTCACCTTTTGGCAGACTGTACTCTGTTGTGAGTCATCATCTTTCCTCATGAAACTCTGCAACTAGGCAGAAAGACATGCAAGAGTAGTTTTCACAGAAAGAAAATTCAAACAAAACTGCAATACCAGGATTTTATGGATTAGATACAGAAGGTACAGACTGTAATTACTGGGTACAGCTTTACTCTAGACAGGACTCCAGGTTGGATGTACTTACAGCTGAAGGAAGACTATTCCTCTTCTCTGTCTGTCATGTATTGTCATGATTGCCAGGACACATGGGAATTGAGTCAATGGCACAGTACTGAGGCTCCATATCCTTTACCTTCTGCCTTCAGAGAGGGTCAAGACTGCATGTAGTTAATTTCATTTTGGATAATTATATGTCCATTTCAGGTATCTTTTTCATATTTTTTGCAAGTTACTTTTCATAATATGGTTTTATTTTCTCAGCAAAGACTGTTTATTCTAAATAACTGTGCCCATAGTAGATACTGGTCTCCATGGTGTAGATGAGTCACCAGAACAGGTTCTCCAGCAGTGTCCCATAAATGAGGCCACAGAAGTGGGTCTTGTGGGCAGTATTCATTTCTAGGCTTAAAGGTCAAACACTCTCAGCTGAGCTGACTGGGAGCGTCTTTGGGTACAGAATCAGAGTATGGCTTAGACTTATGCCTCAGCAGCTGCAATGAGATATCTTTACTGTTCAAGCACTGCATTTTGGCAGAGTGTGTATGTACTGCAGACAATAAAGATCTGCCAGATTCTGACATCAAATCTAGAATTTTTTCTTGTTTCAATCATGTCTTTCTTTTCTTGATGGCATCTATTCTGAATCATGGTTTCAAAGCTTTTCATCCAAGTTATTCAGAGACAAGCTAGCTTTTAAGTGCTTAGATCAGCTTGCCTGCTGTGTTTAAGATGACTAAGGAGTGGGAATTCCCAGAATGGGTATGTGATGGAGGGAAGGAAAATGGGTCATGGCTATGAGAAAGTGACCTATCTGTATAGAGAGAGAAGCCTTATTTCCGGGTACACACCAACTTTTGGGAGAAACCAAATCTGATATGATATTAAGGCAGGTGATTAAGAAAAAATTTTACACAATCAAAGAGCAGAAAGACTCCAAGGAAAATCTGAAAAGCTGTAATCAGAGACAGCAGATCACCACAGATAGAACTGAAGACATCCTGTCATTAAGAGTATTCCTTCAGTGGCCTGCAGGAGGAGTTTCCTTCCAGGATGTAAGGCGAGACTGGTTTCTCCAACAGACAGAAAAGTAGGACTAAGCCTGGAAGAAAACTCTTGCTGAGTCTTAGCCTTAAAGCGTTGGTTGCTCTTGAGGGAGGAGGGTTGTTTGGTTTTTTGGATAGAGCCATTGCCTCAAATCACTGCTATTTGAATACCAACAAAGAAACTCAGGTTTTTAGTTAGGCAAAGCAGTTTGGTCAGACCCAAGTTATCGACATATCTTTTAAAAAATGAAATCCAAAGTTAAAATTAATTATTACCATATCACAAACAAAATTTAAAACAAAAACTTTAATAGATATGTTGTAAATTTTAGAGGATTTTTATAAACTGTTAGCTTGCCAGTAAAAAAAATCAGCCTTGGAAATACTAAAAAAGAAAAAAAAGCCAGCAGCCTTGCAGACAGCTTCTGAACTCTGTATAAAGTGCTAGATTCATTTAATTTTGAAAGATTTGGGGGTTGAGCTGTAGATGATAGAATTCTTTCTGAACACTCGTAAAATCTCTTGGACTTTAAAAATCTTTTCTCCTTATTTTTTGTGCCTTGCTGGAATAGTCTGATACAGGATAAATCTTCACTGTTTATGTATTTTTATATTCTTTTGAAGTTACATTTTTATTTTGTGGAGCAATTTTTTTGTGCCACATGTTTTTAAAGAGAAAACTAATTCTTAATTTCTGCTTAGAAAAAGAAAAGATACCTTATTCCAAATTTCCCTGAATCCTGATGAAAACTTGGAACAGTCAAGAAAGGGGAGTCAACTAAATCTTAGAAAAATTCAGATGTAGGATCATGTGGGAAGAGAAGACTTCCTGTTTCCCTCTCTAGAAGCAATATATCATGCCAATATACTTAAATAACAATATGTAATTTGACTGGCCACCACTACAACAACCACTCACCATTGTGGTAAGAATTTTATAGAAATACATAGTCAAGTCTTGCCCCCAAATATCTTTAAGACAAACATATATTAAAGTGCTTTACTGGGTCAGGGCCAAAACAAAGCAATTGAACAGGCAATTGAAAATACATATCAAAATGGAGAGTGAGGGGGATTTAGGATGCATAAATAAATGAGTGATTCTTTCAGTCTCTTTCACATCTGGATAGTTCTGTTGTTGCAGGTCTATTTTTCAGTAATAGCCACTTCTAAAAGATAATGTTGCTACTGATATGAATTTTGAAGAAAGATAGTTTTTTGCAGAGTATAATTTACAATAACATTCCAAATTGTATAGAATTTAGGAATATATTACATCCCTGGAGAAGCAAAGTTGTTGAGATGGAAGTAATTTACTAAAGCAAATGTTGAAATGGCATGAAAAGCAGTAGAAATTGTGGGCTGTCATTTGACTTTCGTGGGGTCTTTTGACAAACCATACCAGTTTAGCTAAACCCAAACAGAGTTTTCAGACTTTAAGTGGAAATATTTAGATTGATTTAGTCCTCAGTTTAGTCCTCTGTTTCATTTGATCTGATAATTTATTAATGCAGGAATTAAACCCCCTAAAGTAATTGATTAATTTTTTTTAAATAGAATTTAAATCAAAAGAGCTAAAATTGTGAAAATGCTCTAATATAAACTTTCCCACTAGAAAATGAATGTAATCTTCCCAAGGTCTGAACTGCTGAATTTCTAGAATTTCTTTCATATGAAGCAACAGCCTTGTTACCCGTCCTTAGTTTTAATACTCAGATCTGACATACTGGCTCATGCTTCTATATACTTCTACAAAGCTGTTCAGCTTGGCTGTCTGGATTCACAGTCTGGACCTTCCTGTCCCCTCCCTGCCCCAACCTTTACCCGAAGCAGTAGGTTTGTATCTTCTACATATCTTTCTGTCCACACCAGTATTTCACAGTGAGATTGTTTTACTGAGCATGTAGATGCACAAGTTTTTCCCCTACTTTATTTTACTAGTCTTGCAGAACAATTGCCAATATGATCAAGACAATATTAGGAAAAATTATCTGTCCTCTTCCTTTTATTTCTTTACAGTAGAGGAGAAGCCAACATTTTAGCAAATTCCCTTTCTGCACACTATTCCAAGAGCTCTGTGGACCACAGTTCAAGAAATTCTGATGCTTGAGATTTCAGGAGAAACCATTTCCAGGATTTTAATATTACAAACCCTGTTCTTTCCCCTCATTTTTCTGTCTGACCATTTTTATCACTTTAATCAGATTTTATTCAGGTTGTCTCCTCTTGAGTCCTTAAACTGGGAGCACTGATGGTCATCTAAATGCAAAGTTTACTGTGTGACCGTTACTGCTCTCCTACTGCAGCTGTAATTTTTTAAATTATAGAAAATATCTGTGAAATATAAATACAGAAGTTAAATTGCAGTGGCAGTGGAAATGAGGTCAATATAATAAAACAGCAACACTAGATAGAATGTGAAGAATATGCTAGTGGATAATAACTGATGAAATCAGGTAATTTTGTTCTTGAAGCCATAAATATAAAGATTCTCTAAGTGGCAAAAGTTAAATCTCCCTGTATAATGACTAATAACATTTAGCTACATTTAAGAGGTTAGCTCAGCTGTTAGTAATGTAAATGGGAAGATCCTATTTAGTATGACAGAAGATGGCTAACACTTCAAGTGCTTTAGGTTTTCTAATCACTAAACAAATAATGTCCAAATATACAGGGCTCCAAAAAACCCTATAGAGAACAAAGTGTAACATGAGTCAGAGTGCCTTGAGGTTCATGAGTGTGGATCATCTTGCTCCACACCTTCTGGGGACCAGCTTATGTTGCCCTTTGTTGTTATATGCAACATGGGTGGGAGGGTAGCATCCCCTTTCCCTACATAATTTATACCAATTATATTCAGAAAAGAGACTAGGGCTGGGACCTCCAGGCACCTGGTGTCTGCAGAACAGAAAGGATGCTCCCAAGGGACTGTGGACAGTGACATGTTGAAGGGTCCTGCTTCCTAATTGTCCTTCCTGGATAAATCATCTGGGTTGTCTTGCTTATTTTCTGTCCTGTGGTTTTTGGCTTTCTCTCTTGCTAGGGAAGAGAAGTGGTGTGTGTACGTGGTGGGGAAGGAGGGGAGGGACAAAGAGGAGGGGAGACTGGCAACGCCCTGCTCCGGCCCCCACATGGGATCAGAACATGTAAGCTTTTGGATCCGGAGATGATAGAACTCTCCAGGATCTGTCAGTTTAGATGAAGGGCAGTGTCCAAGATCTATGAAGCCTTTTCTTTTTACAGGGTTGTCAGCTGTTTTAATCCATACTGGATCTTGAAATGAAATGCTTAAATATTGCTATACTGAAGTAAATGTTTGAAAGAGCAAATAAAACTAAAAAGCCAATATTACAAACTTTGATTCATGTAAATTAACTCTACCCATACAAAAAGTCTCGCTGGCTTCAGACTAGTGGGCTGACTGAAGATTTGTAGTATTTAGGCTTTAACTAGTAATATGAATAGAAATCTAACACCACAAATGAAATGTGCTAAGATATACTTTAAAATTCCTGTGTTGCTGTGATGCATAGAGCCTCCAAACAGTTTTGAAACATTTTGTTGCATACAAACATGTAACAGTTTCTGTCCACAAACTATGCAGAAAAGGTACTGCAGGAGGAAGGAAGCGTTGTTTTAGTGATGAAGAAAAGAAGCGTAGGGAGTAGGTTTTGATGCTATAGTATGCAACGCTACGCCATGAAAATCAGCTTTGGAAATTGGTTTAAACTATGCAGGAGTGAGTATAAGGATGTTGATGTAAGTCTGTCCATAACAGAATTGATTATAATTTACCAGCCCTGTTTAATACCTTTGATTTTATCAAAGATCAGATTTACTTCAGTGTAAAAACCATGGCAGAACTCCAAATTTGACCCCAATATCAAAAGTGACCCCAATATGCTGTCAGTTCAGCTGTAAATCCCCCTGCCTTCCCCACTTTAGCTGTAGGAAAGGTAAGGATTTGTATGAAAGTAAGGATTATTAACACCTCTGTACAAGTAGAGTTGATGAAATACACAGATTGAGTTATTTTCCCAAGGACTTAAAAACAGAGCAAAAGCTTGGGTGGAATACAGACATAGCTGCTTTCCAGTCCAGTCATAGAATCATAGAATCATTTAGGTTGGAAAAGACCAGTCTGTTTGACAGCACTAACTAAAATCTTGTATAGTTAGGTGGTTACATATAATATTGCCCAGGGCCCAAAGCTTGCCTTTCTTGCTAAAAAATTGTATTATTAGAATTATTAGTAGTTTGCATTATTAGAATATGTTTGTTTTCAATTGTAGGTGTGTAAAGGCACAATTCTGTGTCCTTTGAGCATTTCTGATACTCTTAAAAGTTTGTGGAGTGATAGAGGTCAAATACCAAAATAGTGTATTCTTCCTCTTCTAAACAGTAATAGACCATCTATCAAATTGGCAGGCCTGTATCTTTTGTAACCATGTACAAAACACAGTCCAGCTGAACGAACAGCTGTCAGAGCAGTCTCTTGTCAGCACGTGGGTTAAAGTTTGCTAATACATATGCACACATGCAGGCATTCATATCCTTATCTCTTGAAGATCAATAACAATATTTCCAAATGTGTTTGCAGTCATGATTTACTCTGGAGGCATTAGCTTTCTTTCTTCTTTGGCCTACCTGTCTCCTTTTATCTTTTTGCAATAGGTTTTTCCACCATGTGGGAAACTTTTCCATGGGTAAAATCTAGAGAGGTAAATAGTGTAAGTGGGTTTTGTTCTTTTGATTCCTTCCATAAATCTGAGGTAAACGGTTTGCCTCTAACCATTCTACTGCCACCTTTTTCAGGATGTGGATATTAGCTGGTTTCTGGTCTCTTTTAGCTTCATGTAGGAAAGTCATAACCCATGCACCTCTTGAAAGTAATATCGCAATCCTTGCCAGTCTAGAATAGAGTCCTACTCTGGGATCATTATCTTCTTGTGTAATTATTTTTAATTCACAATGTGTACTTGAAGACAATGAAGAAACTAAAACTACTCCAGATGATTCAGAAGCATCCATGCGGCAAAGGCCATACTGGAGGGAAGTGCATGCTTATGGACTAGGATGAACTGTCTTTAAGGCAGACCTGAAGAACTACTCCATAAATGTATTCACAAATCTAAACCCAGGTAGTTACAGGTCTTCTTCTGTTGCAATGCCTCCATCATCATGCTCTGAACTGCCCCTCAGGCTTACTTGCCAAAAAATTGAGAGTTGGGTTTGTCCCATCTGCTCTCTGTAAAATATCAACACATCAGTATTGCCACAACTCAGACTATGCAATTCACAATCAATACAGGTAGTCTTACCACCTTCCTGAATATATGGGTATTTCTAGGGTAGCCCTAGTCTTTAAGTTAGACACACTGACAAGCAAGTGCTGAAACGTTTTCTCTCCACTGACTGGACAGGGAACATGGGTTGGTAACCCCAGATGCTCAGCAATCTGAACTGCCCTCTTGGTAGAAGGATTCTCAGTAATGCCTGTGATTAAGTAAGGTGTCTGTGGTAGTTGATCTGAATATGTCCTACAGTCATTACATGAAATGCCCAAAGAGTGTCACACAGTGCAGATAACTTATCTAAGGCATACTTATTATCCACATATATTTCTCAGCATCTGCAGGCATCACCTGCAGAATCCCAAACCTCTTTAGCAAGATACTGCCAGAATGCTAAGAACCATGCCATTGAAAAATAAATTAAAAGCATAAACACATTCATTCCTACAGTTTGGCATAAATATTTTTTTTTCAATTAGACAAGATGTTCTGAGTAGCATAAATCCCTTTTATAGTTCTGTTTGGTTTGGTACTTAATCAGTTATGTTCCTGAGCAGTGAATGCTCAACACTTAACTTTTTAACTTTCCTCTCAGATAAGTGCCATCAATTTGTAAGGTGATTTAGAATGCAAATCATGAATAGTGTTCAATACTGCTAGCGCTAGTCCTTTATGAATCAAGACCCTATAAAACTTTGTCAATATCTGTATTAAACACTTATTGACTGAATTTTTATAGAAGCCTTATTCGGAAGGGGCTAGTGTTCCCAATACGAACCTAGATCACTGGGAAAGGTACAAGCAGCGGTTTGGATTTTTCTAATGATTATCCTTACATAGATAGTACTTGTAACTGGAATAAACAGATACACACACATACACACAGATGTGTGAAAAATCTGTTTGTCAAATCACGCAAGAAGAGGGCAGAAGATTGTATTTACTGAATCATGATAATAAAACTGTATTAAAAGTCATAAGGAAAAGCCGGAAAAAAAAAAAAAAAAGGACTTATAATACATTTTAAAAGTTGGAATCGGAAAAGTAAGCAATAACACAAGAAAAAACAGACTAGTTGCCTGTATGCAAAGCTTGTTTTACCATTTTATGAGTGTTTATTTTTTCTTGATTCAGAATCTGGGATGTTAAAAATCTTAATCTGGTTGAAGCTAGGGGAGCTATGCCTTTGATTTCATTGATAGTGAAAACTTTACCTTGTGTGAAATGAAAAGGGATTTGATTAAGATCTAGCTGACCAACATGTTATGTTATCATCCAAAGGCAGTAACATTGTCAGTAATGAAAAACATAGCACGTCCAGATAACCTAATAATCCCAACTGCAAATTGAGGATATCATTCAGGACTATTTCAATTTTAAACATAATGTTTTGGGATTTAGTTATTAGCAAAAAAATAGATGCCTTCCTAACTTCCCTGTCAATGGGCAGGAGAGAAAGTTTCGTAAGTGGCTTTATGCCAATTTAGACAGCTCAGTGTTCAGAGACTCTTAGAGAAGCAGGTTAATCCAGTTTTTTAGTTGTTTTATTATGTAATATCAACATAAACCAGCTGGATCAGGATTGAACAGCTATTTAAAAACTATGGAAAATTGTTTATTAAGGATTTTTCTTCATTACTCCAGCTTTATGGTAACTTAAAGTCTCCCTGAAAATAACAAGGCAATTCAGGTTTAAGGTGTTGCTTGATACAGTCAGCCAGCCAGAATCAAATCCAAACCTTTAATAACTACTTACTACAATGGTGTCAAATTAAAAAAAAAGAACCCAAAGGCTGCCATTAGCACTTTCATAAAAAGAGTTTTTTAACTGCTAAAGCCAGCTGGTTTATAGCTTCTCCAAATATATAGCCTTATCTATGGGCTATTGTGACTCTTGTATGGAAAGATTATCAAAGATGTTGCCCTTATAGAACTGTATTTTCTAAAATAATGCTACATGGAAGACATCTCAATAAAAATACACATTTTGATTTTTGTATATTTTGCAATTTCTAGCAATTTTAGTCACTTATTCATTAAAGAATTATTGAAAACATTTTAGAAAGGAAAATGATAAGCTGGATGTTTGTGTTGATAAATGAACCATTTTTTGTTTTGACAAAAGTATTTTTTGGTAAATTTTTCTCTTCAATGTTATTTAAAATTTAAATTGTATTTTAAATACATTAAACATTAACATCTTTTTTAAAAAATTAAAACATTGAAAACTTCCAATTTTGTAAAAGCAAATTGTTTTGTTCAACTTGAAGGTTTTTTTGACCTTGTCAGCGTACCAAAAATTTGTTTCCAAATGCAGCAATGATCTTTTCCTTGATGTTATGGAACTGCTACTGCATTAAAACCAAAACAAAACAAACACCCCCTCACCACCCGCCCCCCTCCCCAAACTTATCTATAGTTAAAATGAAAAACTGAATCCAAACTTCATTTTTGGCCCCAGGATCTATCAGCTCTCTGCATGCTATATGTTATTTAATATGTGTCAAATAAAAGGAGTTCACAAGTCATCTCCATAGCTTGTTGTATGTGCAATCTAATTTGATGTACATATAGTAGCAGAGTATCCTGTAGCAAGAAGAAAACTTTTGACCTTTCCTGCTTTTGGAGAATACATAGAGTTGGGGATTCATCCAGATTGTTCTGGGTACATATGACATGATGTATGGTGTTAGAAATATTCCTTACTGCAGCAATCAGGATGCTTTTATCAGTCAGTGGCCATAGACTGAATGACCTTAACTAACCCAGTAGTTTAAGGGCAATATGTGACCCAAAAATGAACTTCTCTGCTATGAGAGCAACTAGTCTGCATGTGAAAAGGTTTGCTTTAGCTCCGTTCAATTTCTGTTCAGAGGCTCAGGTTGGCTTTTATTTTATCTGCACCCATTCAACCATTAATATGAATTATGGTCTAGTTCTAGAAGTAGAAAAAAACTTCATCTGTTTGGCTTGTAATAATTTGGTTGTGCTAGGTATGTAAATTAGCTACTGCTACCGTAATTAGATGGTCAACAATTCTTGTGGAAAAGAGAAGCATTCAAATAGCATCTATTTGGTGAAAAATAAGTGTTTCTCAGGAGAGGCTATTTCACCTACTCACCCCATGATTAAAAACTTGCTGGTTAAAGATTTAAATGGGTTTAGGATTGGCATGGTGTCACCATTGTGCAAATCCTTTGTTAAATATTAAATAATAGAAAAATGTCTTAGGGTCACACAGCGTGTGATTTATGTCACAAAGCCCTTATGGGCTGTATTTGTCAAAGGCAACTCATAATTCTAGATTGTTTCACTGAATAGCAAAGAATATTTTTTGTTGTGGTAGTGGGTGGGAAGAGATTTGTTTTCTCGCTATATTCAGAGTGGTAAAGATTTCTCTCTGTCTTTAGACACCTTTCACATGAAGAAGCCAAGCCCTGGGGCTAAGCAAAAGAGATGGGGAGGGATGGGTGCCCCTCCCTTGCATTAAGCCACTGCTGATAACAGCTTTTTGATATATGCATGGTCTGGGACTCAATTAGATTGTCAGATAAAAGTAATAAAAATATGTCATTTTTCTAAACATTTTTTTATGCGTATAACAGTCAGAAGCTGTTTAAAATCTGAAGACTGTAGGCCATGTGGACTTTTTGAAAGACTTGCATATGTGTATAACTTCACATCATCTCAGAATTATTCTTCAGGGACTTTCTAAACAATTGTGTCCATATAAATCCCTATTGCTTTGTTAAAAAATATATACGTATATAAAAAGTAGGTAGTAATTTCCTTCCTCCACCCCCTCAAAAATATATATATAAGTTACAGCCAGAAATTATTGCTTGCATGCTGTACTCTAGGAAATACAAAGGCAAATTCAAAAAAGACCCTGTCTCCTTTCTTTCTCTAAAACACAATTTATTGCTCTAAATCATAAAAATAAAACAGTCAAATGTTGCATAAGAGACCCTCTGCAGAAATAAAAGAAAAGAAAAGGCAAAACTGAACTTCTCATAAACCCAAATCCCATACAGCAGAGCTTTCTACAAGACCATAATTAAATAATCCCTGAAGGACTTGTGGAGGAGGGGATAAGAATACATAAACTTTCCAACATGATGAAAGAAAAGACCCTGTTATTATTATTTGATTTTATTTTTAAGAAGGAAAGAACTAAAAAACATATACTTAAGGTGGTCTACATGTGAAAACTATTCCACGTTGAGCAAGCATCCATACAAGTCTCAGCCTTGACACACAATAAAACATAAATTAAAAGATGTCTTTGTAACTTGAAGTCTGCAAGTAGACTGTGGCATTGTTTTAAAAAGTGCACATCTTCAGCACCAGACAAAGGCCTTCAGCTCTGCAGCAGGGCTGTTACTGCTGTTCCTAAGCATTTCTTCAACAAATTTTCCCTCGAGTCTGAGATCTGAGATGAGGCGCTGGAAACTTCCAGCAGAAGGTCTATTTTTCAGGAGGTTCTTCACTGGATGGGAGCCTTGTTTGTTAAAACAGGAGAAGAGTCGCACATACCTGTGTGAGGCCACCTGTGCAGACAGGCGATTAGGTAGAAAGAGTGACGACGAACGCTAAGGATTTCTTGTAATCATTTTACTTTCTCAAATGAAAAAGGAAACTATCAGTGAAGCATTTTATTCCGAGCTTTTTAAATTATCTTTTGTCATTTTCCTTCAGGAAGGTTCACTTTTGATGAAATGGTTTTCCTCAGACAGAAAAATATCTCACTGGGAAAACATTTCAACCATTTCAGACTGTTGTATTTTGCAAAGTAAAATGCTGATAGAGTCTTCTCTCTGCTAAGCCTTGAACTGTGGGAATCACCCCTCCTTACACAGGCGATACCAAAGCACCTGATCTTCTGTAAATACCAGTCAGCATTAGAGCATCTGGGAAAGGGGAGGGCACTTCAATGGAAATCTAACAGGGTGATTTCCATTTTTTGGCAATTTTTAATGTGCAGATTTAAGAATACCACTTTTTGGATTTGTTTTGGGGTTTGTTTCTTTTTCTTTTTCTTTTTTCTTTTTTTTTTTTCCCAAGGAGGACGATTCTCCCATTGAAAACCTGTTAAGAACTTCTCCCTTATTTATTTGGGACTAACGGAGAATATGGAGCTGTGTCGTGGCTTTGCTTACAAATCTTTCCAGTAAGCACCCCTAGTAAAGGAAGAATTAATTATTAATTGCACAGATGTCTAATATGCAAAAAGTTGCTTTCTGGCGCTATTCTTCACTATAAAGTTGGAATAGTTATCATATATAGAATGAAACATGACTCTACAGTTTATACAGGCAGGGAAGATTCAGGTTTAGCTCTGTCGAGCGTCACAATTTCATTAATGTCTTGCCCAGGCCTTCTAATATAGTGATAAATTCCATTTGGATGTTTTGCACCTGGGTTAAAAATCATGTTGATAAAACTGCTTATGACATCATTCAGTGGTACTACCTAAATCTATAAGTTGGTCAGTCAAAGATGGAAAGCTGCAAATGGACTAAGACAATGGAAAAACATTTTATTTAGATTAAGAAGGGCCTCAAGCTGCAGCGAGGAAGCAGCTTTCTTATGGGAATGAACTGAATTGTGTCAGATTCTTCATGAAACACCCAAACTTCCAACCTTAGTAGGGCCGACTGATGCCAATCAGTCATTTTGTCTTTCTGCCAAATTATCTCTGGCCATGTGAGGCCTGGAGGACCTACACAAGTATAGGAGTGAAGGTCTGGTGAAATCCAAGAGTCCTCCTCAAGCTACAAGCAAGAAACTGGATTCCATATGTTCTTCCTGTGGTCTGGTTTCCAGCCCACCTCCACCCAGCCTTGTTGTTATCACAAGGACCTACCTGTGGACACAAGGAACAGGAATAATATGATAGTTTTCAAACAATTCTAGAAATCCTTTCCTTTGTTTACCCTTTCCTGTTCAATATTGTGTGAAGCCACAGTGAAATGCACAGTGATCATGAATGAAAGTCAGGAAGAAAAGCTGAACAGAGAGCAGTGAATCTGGGCCATCTTTCAGGATCTGAGATGGCTCCATAGCAGTGGAAAAGTAAATGAACCCTTTAAAACTATTCTGACCTTAATAATTGAAGGTACAGTAAATCCAAATCAGATTCTGTGGATAGTTGTGTTTTTTTCCTAATAGCATCCCTTTAAACTATGTATGCATAACCCAGATATACATACAGTGGTCCCAGTTTTACCCTCAGCTACATCTCGTTTAATTCCAGGATTTTTAATTTAAATGAAGTTGTTTCTGGAGGTATATTGGTGCAGCTGCCAGTGGAAAAATCACACAGCAAACTGAGAAGTATGCTGAAAACAAGTATTTGTTCCTTGGTGTGACTGGGCTGCTTTGCTTAAGCACGATATTGTTATACTGCATGGAGTTTGAGCTGGAATGAAAATGAATGCAATTCATCTCCAAATTAGATGCAATACCATATGTGTTGTCAATTTATCAGTACACCAACAAAATTGAAGTGTTGAATGGAAGTGGCTTGGTGACTGTATGCGGCTGTAAGAGTCAGCAAATATTGCAGTTAGCTGACTCAGCCAACTGCTCTTGACACATCTCTATCTTTAAAATTATTGACACATCTCTAGTCATATGGAACTGATATTTAAATGTTACCCTACAGTCAGGCACACATAACGGCTACAGAATTCATGCCTCTGGGTAAGCTGAAGAATTTGAGGACAGAGTATTACGACACAAACTGTGTTTTTCCTCCCTGTAAGGTCTGAAAGGAATTATAGTCAATCCTCCTTTCTAATTGGCAGATCAATTTTAATGAATGGCCTAAAGTCATAATAAAAACCCTATTTTGCATTACTTCATCATGGAGGTATCTATTTACTCCCAGATTAGCAGCTTCTACCTGCCTCTTAGCTGTGGTGTTTTTTTTTTTTTTTTTTGGCGGGGGGGAGGGAGAAGAATAAAATGTTGCTGTGTTTGTTTAATATTTCATTGCTTAACACTATGCTATGCTATAACAAGTTATGTTACATGAGTTGATGAGAGCAAGAAACAGAGCAGTGCAATATAGTTTTTAAAAAATAAAAAATCCTTAAGGTGAAAGAGGTATGAAGAAGCCCATTACAAACCCAGACCAACTTGGCAACTTTCCTGTGCTGACGTCTTTAACTATCCCCTCACTCGCCTCCTCCTCCTCCCAACAAATGCAGAAGAAACACAGGCCTGTAGAGCCAGATTTCTAAAGATGTTAGATACCTAACCTTTTAAAATCTGATCCGTAACTCCCACTATTGTATTTCCTTTTCAAATTTGTTTTATAGCAACCATGACTCCCTCAGAACCTGCTTAGTTGTTTCATAAAGGCTACTTAGAGACACCCTGTAACTCTAGTGACTCACCACAGTGCCTTTTCAAGGCAGAAAAATCATGACACACTGCTTGTATATATATAACGCAGTTCCATATTACTGATTTTAGATTTAATTTTCTTGGCTAGGGCTGAGTTATTGGATGGACACCATGGGATGCCAAATGTACAAATTGCCTTGCAGCTCAAGAGTCTACGAAGGATCCTGACTGAAGTGTCTATGACTTTCTCAGCCCACATGAACATTTGGGGACCTGTCAAGTGATCCAAAGATGTTCAAGGCAATATATGAATATGTTGAAAATTGCACTGTGGGAAGGAAGTACTAGTACAGAAAGGGGCAAAACACACAGAACAACCTCCCCAGGGAAACCAGAGCTGGAATTGATACAAGATATGTATATTCACATGCTACCAGTAGACTCTCTTTCTCCTGCCCTTCCGGTCTTTATCTGCTGTGAGCTAAGTCAACTGTATTGTAGTCTCCAGCAAAATGAAATTTTTCTTTCCTGCTAAAAATGTTACTTTGGAATTAAAGAAAATACCTAGTAAAGCACAGTGTATGTATAAAAAAGAGCAGAATGTAGATAATTCAGCTAAAAGTGTGGCTGGTTGAGAACAGAAAAGACACTGTGTTTCTATTGCAATTTCCCATGCAAACCTTCATCTTCAGTGGAGGTGAGCGTTACCAGCTTTACAAATTTATATTGAAATAAACCCAAAGAAATGGCACTAAGTTAATTAAAAAGTGACAATTTTATTTGCAAAGATAGAGAACACAAAGTCTTTTAGGTTCACAGTGTTGAATCACATCAGCAATCATTTCAAATAGATTTTTCTTTTTATCTTATACTCTCGAATGTAGTCTATAAAATTAGATTTGGGGGTTTTGTTTTGTCCTGTTAGCCTGGGACTGGTCATCTACTTGTGTAAACCAGAGCAAAACCAAGTGTTAATGTGTACCGTTCGAGGACTGGGCCAGAAACTGCAATTCTCAGCTTCTTTGATGTGTTAATACTGAACTGACAAATGCAAACAAAGATCATATGTCATTTTTCAGTACCATGATTTTTCTGTAAACTATTGCAGGGGAAATATTTATATTAAGGTATTTAGTTTAATATCATGCTTTTAGTCTAGTTTAATGGAAATAGTGTGTTTCGTCACCAAAGTGTATATGTGACTTCTATGCTAATGAAAGAAAGAGACTTAAATAATTATAGTAAGAGTATTGCACAGGTAGCTGAGATACAAGCTCCTCTGTGCAGATCTGCCATATGTACCTCACACTCGATCCGCCACACTGTCAGGTTGCTGCCGTACCAGTGCTCTGCGAGGTGAGCAGAGACGAGACACTGCAGTAACGAAGGACTAAACCTTCACCTCGCAAGTCCCAGACCCAGATCACATGAAAATTTTAAGGACCACAATCCAGATGTAGCATAAGCAGTAAGAGTTGTTAATCTAGATGGTATTCATTTGAAAAATACGCATTGATAACTCTGTGGACATAAGAATTAAAGATTATGACACTCCCTCAACCCTCAGACTATAAAGGAGTTCGGTAACTCCTGCATTTATTTTACTTTCTTTTTGTAGTCAGTATGATATTAGGGTCATATTTTCAAACCTTGTTTTGCTATCATGTGAGCACAAGATCTGGAATAAAATCATAATATTGAAAAACAGGAAAATCTCCCATAAATAAGTAAAACATATAAGAACAAGAAACTTCCTCTAGTTTACCATCCTACTTTTCTGAAATTAGTCTATCTTAACCAGAAGCTCTGTCTTCATATCTAATAGTCGTGATATTTCTTTTTCTTTTTTTTTTTTTTTTTTTCTAATCACATTGGGAACCTATCTGAATACCATCAGCAACCAGAATGACTTATGCATCTGAATTTATTCACCAAATATATACTTTTGTTTGTTTAAATCCCATATCTACTCATTTTATTTGCTGCTATCTAGTTTCTGTATTATCAGAAACAGCAAATTGTTTTCTGTATACCTTTCACATGCCACCCATGATTTTACAGAGCTTTATGAGATCCTTCTGCCTCATCTCTTTTATGGGTTGAACAGTCCTAGTCTACCTTTCCAGATACAGAACTCTTTGATTTCCCTTGTCATTCTTCTTGTACACTCTTCCTTGTTCTTCTGAATGTTAAATATTCCAAGCTCTACTAAAAATTACATGCATATATTTATATAATAAAATGCACTTTACAGGGTCTTTTCCAAGACTTCACTAGGAATCTGTTGCTCAAATAATGCTGCATTAAGATAAACATTATCATATTCATCAACTGTTTGATTTCTTTTTCATTCCGTATAATTGAACAGATCTAATTAGGTTGCAGAATACTGATCACACACAGATCATGCTATAATTTGTAATGTAGCTGGACAACTGTTAGAAATTAGGATTGGATTAAAAAAAAACCCAAACCTCCAGGATTAGGCAAATGAGATCAATTTGAAAATCATGTCCAAGTAATGCAAGGTGGAGTACAGGAGATAACCCAAAGAATAAAACAGATATCCAAGTAGAAGAAATTTGAAAAGTGAGAAGTGATAATGCCGAAAAGTATATACATGGGTGATGATAGACAAAATTCTGAGGTGTCATGCAGCAGTGAAAAAGTATGACTGTGGTTTTAGCCAGCCTCTATGGGGGGCATTATACCTCTGATGTATGGAGGCAAAAGTCCTCTTTGTGCGCACTAATGCAAACGTTACTTAAAGCAGTTTGCTTGGCTTTGCGCACTTCATTACCAGGGGGATCTTGGATCATGGAGTGAATTCAGTTAGAGAAATTTTACAGTAAAGAAAAAAAAAAGGTTGGCTAAGACGTGAGTAAATGGAGATGGAAGGGAGATTAGCATCACAACGATCTACTAATTGATAAAGGCAATATTAGCACCCAGAATAAAAAGAATAATTTAAGATGGTACAGACTTCTTGGTAATAGGATCCATTCGGTTGCAGCATAATTTCATAAGGCAAATCACCTGTGATAGTTACAAAGCAGACTGGCCCAACACCAGCAAATGTATTCTGAGGAACAATGCTGCAGTGGCATGAAAATACGTATTCCAGCTTTGCCTTCTGTATTATTATCCACAGTCTGCCTCCTTCCCATAAAAAATAAATAGCCTCCATATCTCAAAACAAATGGATCCCAGATTTTTCACAAGGATTGAGGTAGTTCACTGAAAAGCTCTCATTTCCCTTCTAGAGAAAAAAGAATTGGAGGGTGCCCACGATGAACTGAGGTCCTCTTTATTTTCTGCCCGCTGTCATCAGAAGTAAATCATCTTGGTAGGGAAGCAAACGGGGAGTCTAATACTCTGTCTAGAATCAGCTTTCTACCTTGGCCTGATAAACTTGCTCACTCCTCCAGCATCCACTCAGTGTCAGATCTCAGGAGCCGACTAGGAAATTGCCTCCTTGACATGAGGCAGCGATGTGCTACCGAAGTCTCCTCTACAGTGCCACTGACATGCCTTTCGTTTTAAAATGGTTCCTGGAGATTACACCTTAAAGTACCTGGAGGTGGAAAGAGAGTTAACATTTAAATGGCTGTAAACACCCTAGTTGCAGATAAACATTGTCTAATGTATCTTTCTCCGTTCCCTCTTGCCTACCAAGCTGTACCATTTTCTTTGCTGAGATATGTTATAGACATTTTTACCAGAAGGAGAAGTTTGTTGTGTCAGTAGCCAATCTAATCACCTCCTGCCTTGAATCTTCCTTTAATCAGCTTTCAGGACCCCACGCAGAACAAAACGCCATAGTGGGTCCTCACTTCTTTTCCCCGTATGTCCACTCATCACTGTGTTCTCCTTTTGTAGCAGAGGCACAGAGAAATATGACAGCCATGGAAGGAGAGGGGTATCAACTGCTGTGGATAAATCAATCCATCACCAAAAAAAAAAAAAAACAATTCTGCCATGAAACTTAATCACTAAAGGTCATGTCGGGGAGTGAGGAACAGATTAAATTAGCATAGTATTAGATATGGAAAATGATTTCTGTCAAAATCATCTTTACCACAATTATAATATGTTAATTACGTATTTCATTAAGGAAGTTGATTATGGTTCACAGATGAAATCATGCAGACGAAGACACCTGGAAGGAAGCACTAGAGCCTGAAGCCTCTTCTCTCCCTCTCTCCCTCTCACACACACGCACATGCACACACACACACACACACACACACACACACACACACGCACAATTAGGTACATGCACTCTTATGTAGAAAAGCTTTTCCCAATATACTTCAAAGATTATTAAAGTGCAGCTGTGTCTGGTTAGGACAGAAACTCAGAGAAATAAAGGAAAGCATGGTAGGGTACATTCATTTTCCTTCTATCAGTACTTAGAATGAACTGTTCGTTTTAAGACTATAACATCCTCTGCCTCTGGTGACATATTGGTGGCATCTAGTACTGTGGGTAAAGGATTTCAGCACTGACTAATGAGATGGTGGCTGTTCGTTTTTTACAGGGAAGAGACCATTCGGCAAATTTTAGCCGAGCTATTTGAAAGAGATATCATCAACCATATGAATGTCATACAATATCTTGCCCTTAGAAGTGGTTGCAGTTGGTTTACAGTGAGTTTGGGTACTTGGGTACTGGGAAAAAGTGACATCAATCGGCAACTACTTATATAATTTCTTAGCCTTCTTTCCCAAATAATTGTTTGAAATGTTTGCTCTGTTTAGTGAATAGAGCAAGATCTTTAGTGATTTGAAAACACAGCCTCCTTGTTTTGGCTAGAAACAATGCAGCTGAGTCTCATACCCCATAAACGCTGAGAGACAGAGACAGGAATTTTCACATGTGTACGAGTCTGTGTATGTGTAGGTGTGTGCGTAAGTGCAAGACAGAGAGGAGTTGTAGCCTACATAAGAAAGGACTAATTTTATTCAATTCTGACTAAAGGAACAGCAGAAGTGGAATAAATGGGGTACTCAGTGCAAGGAAGGGAGGAGATTATATGTATCCCTCCAAAAAAAGGTCCTAGAGGTGCCCCTGGGAATGAAAACGTCTGAGCCTCAGTCAAATATAATTACCTCATTCTCATCTTTCCTAGTGAGTGAGAATGCATCAATGCTTGTGTGCCCTTGTGCTGATAGATTTTGCCACACAGAATAATCATTGTTGGAATTAAGCATAATTGTCAAGAAAGACTTGGTCATCATGAGAGAGACTGTCTCATACAACTGTCCTTTTGCTTTCCAACAGTAATTACTTTAGTAATTAATCTCTGTCATTTAACTGTATTACATTTTGAAAAGAGAAAATGAAAGAAAGACCGGTTTCTGACTAATTTACATCACAGTTTAAAATCCTAGAATAGGGTGAATCAAATGTCAAATTTAGCCCTTTCACAGATTGCTAAAATGGTCTCTTTCTAACATCTAGCACAAGCACGAATGAAGTTAGGTTGCTAAAGTCATCTTCATAATATCTGCATTGCTTGAAAGTTTACACTTCAGGTGTCCTAGTTGCAGGTAATGGAAGACAACACACAGAGCAGGAACCTTGGTCAGAAAAAGGCAAATCACTCCCTACTGAAATGTCATTTGTGCTGCTAGTCACCGTGGTAGGTACTGCTTACCAGCCATGCAGCACTTGTGAATGCCAACATCATGCAGAAGTGGCCATGTTTTCAGAAGCAGCTGCTGACTCTGACTGTTCCCCATATTTTTAACGAGCCATGCTGGTGAGGCAGAAGTGTGGTGCGGAGCATCCCATTTCGGTTACGCTACTGCCCAAAACACTTCTGAAGTTGAGGCTCAGAGTGGGTCTGTGTCGATTTCATTAGCATTCTTGCTGTTTAAAATATTTTAAACTAGCCTCACTCCTTTTCAACCTTCGAAAATGTTTTCCTTTGCAAAGAAAGGTTATATGGATGACCACGGTCCCCTAATTCCTACTCCTAGCTCAAGTGTTCCACTATTACAAACGATGACTGTAAAGTCAGGCCCTAGATGCATCCCAGGAAGTACCTCAGAAAGACAAAAATCTTGTTTATTTTGGAAACTGATGAAGGTGTTATTTTTTATGATTGATCATTTTCACTGTCACTGGTCTT